>NW_015090990.1:9903579-9978579 GCF_001431845.1 Calidris pugnax | reverse complement strand
TCGATCCTCATTTGGTCATGAATGGGAGAATCCCAATTCAGCTCCCATCTGGATCAGAACATAAATGTATGGACTGTCTCAAACCCAGTCAAAAAGTCTTGCAGAAACTACTTCTGGGAGCAAAGGCAGCCTTCAGTGAACACAATAAAACAATTAGCTCTGTTACCTTCAATTGGACACAAGGGTTAGGGGGGGAGAAATATAATTTTGACAGCTAGTTGGGAGAGTGATGTTTTTTTAGAGAACAATTCTGTTCAGGATATAGACTGCTGAAAAGATGCTGGATGGAGATCATTAACTGTAAAACTTTGTGACAGTAACAGTCTGTTGTGGCATCTGAAGTGTGGACCACTGTTCTTTTTCTTGAGGTCTAGGTTTTCAAAAGCAACTAGGAAGAAGCAAGAGTGAGAGATGAGTTTGGGAGTTCCAGACACAGCCTTTTCAGAAAGTGCTATGGGTCTTCTGTCCCAAACTCATCGGAAGAGCTTCAGGTACAAGAAGTTAAAATATGTCTCTTGAAAATCATGGCACAAAGATACAGCAGAAAAGTTCAGTCAAAGCAGGGAACGTGCACTCCTTGGATATCTGGCTGGTGAGTCTATCGGCACTTCCCTAGTACTGCAGGCATGGACTAATAATATAAAATCCATCTTAAATGTAACCAGTAATTTAGAATAAAAGAAAGAGGTACTGGAACACGAGGGACAGTACCTGCTGTGGAGATATCTCTGCTCCACCACCTCATTGTCACATGTGTGATCAAGAGTGGGTTGAAGGGCTGAGGATGGACAGAGCACTGCTCTGTGTCACCCTTCCCTGCTGATCCATCCAGCCACAGCAGTATAGGTGATCTTGACAAGTTGCATAAAATGTAAAGTATGTTAATGTTTAGGTTTTCTTAATTTAAGCCTTTTCAGATTTCCCGAAAAAACCTTTCATGTTTTCAATACATTTCCACATCAGGACACCGTCGGTCAATATTTCGCTCCTACCTGTTGAGTTCAAGGACAGCTTGCAAGACTGAAACTCATCTCACACATGAGGTATGTGTGCCCTCAAATTAAGTAATCAGTTGTTGTAACATGCAATCTCATTGTTCAAAAGCCATTGGGAAGATCAGAGCTGAAATCTAAGGCATTGCAAAACCTGCCACCAAATATAATTGGTGTTAAACACTCTTTGGGCTTTGTGTATTCCCAGAATCACCCAGTTCTGTTTAGTTAGCTGAAAGAGCAAATATCAGAAATGAGTCTGTTCCTGACCCTGCAACTAAAAAGGACTACATGAAAAAGAGCATAGATTTCTAGCAGAAGAAAGTACTTGAATTTTTATCTGTAATTTCCCTGGCAGTTTTTGTTCGTACGCTCAAGCCCCTCTGTATGTCTTCAAGGTATTGACATGCTGCAAAATTAAAACTAAAACTAAAATAACATAAGTGATTATCTGGATTAGATTGTTTTATTCTAACCAAACCTTTCTAATTCTGATTATAACTTTAAAATATGTGTTGTCAGGGCAGATCCGTAGCTGACATACACCTTGCTGCACAGAATCGGTGGGACTACGCTACCAAACATTTGTCCTGCCTTGTAGCAAACTTTGTGTTTCAAGATTTTGCAGCAGTCAAGATTTAGTTCATACTGCAAGAACTGGAAATTTAATTTGCCTGCATGCAATTGCATCTGAGGCTCCAGAAGCTTGAGCAATGGGACTAGAAAAGATGTTTCCGTTTTGCTCCATATTTAATATGTTTTCCTTCTATTTGCAGTACCGTAACCATGCAAAGAGGTGGAGAATATTTTCCCATGATTGTCTGTAGTTAGTTCTTCCAGTACAATTGCTGAATTTTTGTTTCTTAATTTTTACAAATATTGTTGCAGATTGACAAATAGACTTACTTCTGCTGTTAATAAAAGGTAAGGAAATTTTAAATGAGTCATAAAAGAAATTTTTTAAAATTTAAGTAACAATAGCAGTACTCGAATTGTAAAAACTATGCCATCAAATAAGAAACATAAGTAACAGCATGTGATCTTCTCTCCAAAGAAGATGCATGGATAAGCCATGTATTTTAAACAGCAAATATTCTATTTGTCATTTTTCTATGGATATATTTTAGTGAATTACTTCATATAACAGATATACCTGCAAAAAGTATAAGTTCTTTGAAGGACCTGACAAACAAAGAAAAGGCAACGCTCTCTGAGTAGTTAAGTCACTGGGGTTAGACTGTTCAGTTCTGAGTTACAAAGAGAGTTAATTACCTATTATTTTTATCTGAAGTGATATCCAAATGTTCTGGTTAATAACACCTCCTAACAAATACATTATTTACACTGAGGTAACAAGGATATGTAATACGCAAGATGAACACCGGATCAAAGGTGTGATCTCTCCCTTTCTGTGCTCTACAATGGCATCACTAAGGGAATATCAGGCATATGCGTTTGGGTCATCTAATTCTAATTTTGTGTCCAGACTGTTCCCCACCACAGAAGGCACTGGGCTGGCCTCTTCCAGTTCAGTATATATGACGTGCAGGCCTGAACTGGAAAGTTTGGTTCTGGAGAGTAAATTCTTCCTCCGCTGAAGCCAATGGGAATGTCATCACTGACTTCATAGGAACAACCTGCCATTATGGATCTTGGACAATTTCTGAATTGTTTGAAACTTGGGGGGAAAAGGCTGACATGTGCCTTTCCAGTCTGAACCTAGGCTGAGTCATGAGGAGAGACAGAGTCCCAAAAACCTGTAATTTTTCACTTGCGTTGTCACTAAGACCTCATCTTCACTAAAATGAGATTTTTGTACCCTATCTTCTTTCACCTCTTTTCTTAATATATTACTGCTTTGCAGAAACTGTATTTTTCAAAACACATTAATTGATAGCATAGAGAAAGGAGATTTCTGCTTTCATACCTTCTTATAGGCAGTTTTATGAGATAGCCATATACATATTTAGCATCGCTACCTATGCTGCTTTTTGTTATCTGCTAAGCAGAACATGTTATTTTCCCAGCAACATATAAAGCAGGCAAATGGCTGCTCATCATCCTTTTTTTTTTTTTTTTCAAGAATGTTGTACATACAATTCTCTCCTGGCTAATAGCTCCTTCTATTGTCCATGATTTATCATTGTCAGGTTTCTTTACATTTCCTCCTTATCTATTTTGCTGGAAATCTGTCCATTTTAAAAGGACAGCCTAGATTTAATTAGCCCACGCAGCGTATTCTTGTGTAGGCTAAAGCATATATTATTTTGGAATATATAAGTACATAACTTTCACTGGTATGTTTTTGCTCCAATTCTTTCTCTTTTTTTAAACTCTTTTAAACCACTATAAAGTAAGTATCAAAGGTATCCTGGGTAATTAGCCATTACAATACTGTCACAAAGGCTTCTGCAGTCAATACAGAGATAATTTGGGCAATGGTGAATGACAGCGTTGTCCAGACTTTTGGGATAATCAAGGACACATCCAGCTGTACCAGACATCTGTCAGACCCATGAATCATTTCAAGTAGCTTTGCAATAGCCGGGCAACTCGAGCAAAGATAAACATTCCAGCAGCACACAGCCACGGGAAAAATACTGCTCCCACCAGAAAACATTTACCTTCTCAGTGCTGCAGGCCTATTGTTCAAAGCAGAAGAGGTACCACAGACTTTTTTTCTGATTTTGGAGGGGGCACACATTTGTAACTTACTGCAGTAAGAAAACAACTGAAATAACACACCCTACACAAGCACACACATATTCATTAAAATTACTGGAGGAAAAAAAGCAAGGGGAAAAGTTATTAAAAAAACAAACCCAGAGACTGAAGTAATGTTGTTAAATCAAGTGTGACCTCCTTGAAATAAGAGTCTTTGTGCAGTTCACATCGGCCTGAATTTACTAGTTGTAGGTCTTCTAGATTTTGCATACATATGGTGAGATTGTTACTCACTCTAAATGTGCATCAAGATTAATCAGGAGCTAGAAAACTGCCTTGTACTCCCCTGTTGCTGTTGCCTTATTCATGTATTTGCATTGGAGAGCTGAAAGAAAACAAACCCAGCGCTGCACTTCCATGTCCCGGGGAAGACCTGTGAGCTGAGGTGTGGATTTGGGGCTTCGCTGTGACACTGCCACCTGCGTGGCTCCGGGCAAGTTTCCTCCAGTCTCTGTGGTTTGGACTCCCCCTCCAATTAGGCGGCCCTTCTTTGCACAGCACACTGACATCTATCCGTTGGATTAAGTTATTCTTGCTGCTTTGCAGGTGGGTGGGGATTGCTGCTTTGTCTAGCATGTCGGCTCACAAGGATGAGTTAAGATGAAGGGAAAACAGCTGGCGAGATGAGGTGAGCCAGCTTCCCTTCCCCGCTTGAGGTGACCACAGATTATGGAAGTGAGCAAGGACGAGCCCAACTCGGATTCAGACAGTGTGGTTTTTGCTGCACTCTGCAGGCAGCAAAACTATATGGAATTGCTCCTAATCATTCCATAAAAATGCTATAATTACACTACACAGTAAAGGAGATTTCTGAACAGCTATGAACGTATCTGCCATGCAAATATCTGCTATAGATTTCTTTGAAATGTCTTTCTTCACACTGGTGTTGAAATTATTCATGTTTTCCATTCTATCTTTTATACAGCAGTGGATGGGAAAAAGGGCTATGAAGACCGCAGGGTAGCAACTGGAAAGCTTTGCTAAGCTCTATCCTAGAGTCTAAAAGCAAAGCAGTGCTGGTGGAGGGGTCTCCTGAAGGCTGTTGCTGGTGAGTGGAGGGGTGGCATGGGAGGAGGAGGTGGGCTGGGAGGCACTGAAAGCAGTCGGCGAGCTGGCAGAACGCAGAGATTGATTTGCTGCGAGTGGTGCGAATGCAGCAATTGCTTTTGGAAAGCAAGAGGAAGAATTACTGGTGAGACATCAGAGGTTGTGACTGACAGATTGGTAGCTTTCCAGTGACAGACTAAGGGTCATTGAAGTATTTGGGGAGAAAGAGTGAGCCCACCACAGAGAAAATTCCATGCGTTGAGGTTGCTTCTCATTATGAAGATGAAGAATAGCGTCTTGAAAAGTTGACAGAGATGTTGACAAACTGTTGCTGCGTCCTCTAAACTTGCGTTTGCCTTTGTCCCCTGCTTTGGCCTTTTCTCTCCCACCATTTCCAGCTGCCACTGCAGTTCAGTGGCATTGTCACTTAACTCTGAATTTGGGTAATTTAGGAACCTGGGCTCCTTTCTTAGCAATGAAGATCTTCCTCTAATTTCCATACAGGGGTATATTTCTCTGTTGTGATACCGAGTGTGGTAGATTGCCAGTTTCCAGAAATCCTTGTTTGTAAACGATACTCAGGTGAATCAGGTACACTTTAATAAAGCAGTGTACATGAGCCTATGTACTCCCACTTGATTTCTGAGTTCTCCTGTCATCTTTTGCTGGTAGTTCTGTACTGGTCTACAGTGTCTATAACTTCATTTCCTAATCCATAACGCATTGCCCATCCTGTTTTGATACAATGTTAGTTCTTTCATAAGTTTTTAGCCTCAGTGATTAAATACGCGAACACACACACACACACACACACACACACAAAACCTATCAGATCCAGTTTTCCTTTTGTGACATGGTGCTTTCTCAGGTTCAAAATTCTGTGTACCAGTGGAAAATTATGTAGCTGTTAGTGATCCAGCATCCCTCCAGTTGTGTTGGCTCCTTAATGTCACCATTTGCATTGCTAAATAATTTGATCACTGATAAGAGGGAGTAGTTATTGACTGGAATAAGCAGCAATAACACCTCCCTCACTATATCTATGTAATTTGTAGGTTATTTCTGGTATTTCAATTTCCCGAGTTTATGTTTAGAAAGACGCTGTTGAGTTCAAATATCCGGTTGAGGATTTGATTTATGGTGAAATTCTTTTTAGCATCTCATAGTAGCAATCTCTTCAGATTGTCACCTACCATGTCATCCTTAAGCTTTCTTTCAGTATCTTTATGGAACTGTTCAGACCTTTTTTTGCTTTAAAATAATCTCTAGCTGTTTAATTGTAATTCATGTTCCCTGTGATATTCTTCAAGCATTTGCAGCTTGTGCAGACCTCCAGAACCAGAACTCTTCCTGCAGCCAAAAGCCCTGAGCACATTCATTATTTCTGTGCTGAAAGCACTTCACTAATTTTGCTATGTTGCAGCAGGGAACCTTTAACTTTATTTGCTTTTATACTTGGCTTTGCACAGTTATGTTCATTCATAAATGTGAAAACTCACTTCTCTTACTTCCGAAAGTGCATATCATTCTTCTACTGAAAACCTTGTGCAATCTGTCTAGATTTTTTTAGCTCTGTCTGCAAATTACCTCTCTTAAATGCACTGGTATCATATGATAGGTTCTGTAGGGCTGCTATTGTTCTGTATTCTTGTGGTTTGATTTCAAGTAGGATTACTTCAAGGAAATGGGTCAGATTCTTTGGACTGGCAGAGCCCTGTCAGGTACAAATAGCAATGGTCCTGAGGAGCTCATTGCCACAACATATCCTGGAGTCCAAAATTATAAATGAGCTTTAAAAGTGAATAGACAAATTAATAGATATTTGAGCAATTGTGTAATTATTAAATGAAGTGATCCAGAGAAAACATTCAATACAGCAAGACCATAAACAACTGATTTCTGGAAACTAGGTTAATATTGCTGAGGAAAAATGACTCTGTACATATCTTATATTTTATATTCTCTTCCTAAAGAGCTAGAGCTGTTGGAGAGGAAGTACAGATACAGGTGGACATCTGTCCTAAACCAGTTTCTGCTTTCAGGCAATGCTTATGGCCTTTGGATTCTTGTAAGATAATTTTCAGAAAAAGGCTAATCAAAGACACATTAAATCTGACCCAAAGTATCCTAAAAAAAATTTACAAGATTTGCTACAGCAATATGTCTTGTCTGAGCATGGGCAGTTGAGTTACTGCATCTTCAGCAATAGAGGAGTTTCAATAATAGAACATCTCCCCACGCGTCCCCCCCAGGCATTACGTGATCTCCCATCAGGAACAGGTTCAAAGGTCCCCAGGAAGTGAGACACGATGCCTCCTTAGAGTTACAGTAATCTCTAACCCCTCAGCACATGGGATGAATCTGGCCCTGCACCTTTAGCTCAATTAAATCACATAAAGACTTAACTATCCACTATTGCTTTTTCATAATCCGCTTTAATTGTCATTGATTTGTATGTTGGGGAAGTGCCCTGAGCTGACTGAAGTGTTTTGTGTGTGTTTGCGGCTGAGTGCCTGCTCTGCAGTCCTCACACCACCCCGCTCAGGGTTCCTGCTCAAACCTTGTCCTGGGCAACACCTCCGCCTTTGCCAGGCAGGGTTTTGCTTGCAATGGAAGGATTAAACGAGGCAGGTCCCTTCTGTAATGTGTGTTCGGCTGTCACCCTCTGTCACCCTGTTGTTGCCCTCTTCCTGGCTTCCATTCTCCAAGGTCATCCACGCTTGTAAAAATGAACGAACATATTTTAACAAGATGAATTGGCAAACAGTTATTTAATCAATTATGCAGGAGCAGATTTATTACTGAGAACAATCTGGATAACTACATCCCACAAAAATCATGTTTAACCAAAAGGACATATAACTTAATGGTTATGCAGAAAGAAATAGTGTTTAATTGCTTGAACTCTGTTAGGAGACTACTCCAGTGGAGACTCCAATGCGATCAAGAAACCATTTAACACATGCAAATATATTTCATGTTCTACGACTTGAAATTTTCCGTTTTAATTTACAGTTAATCTGCTGGGCGTTTGAGTAATACACAAATTGATGTTTAAGAAGAAAGTTGCTATGTTTTAAACATTATGGGGTATTTTGCTGATTTAATATACAAGGTAAGTGAACTAGACAAAATTTCCATGCAAATAAAGTTGGTTTCTTCTAAATGTCACCTGTCATGGTAACCAGGCATATATTGGGCTGTTTAAGCATGCTTCCACCACCCTGGGAAAAAGGGTCATAGTCCCTGCTGGATCTTTAGTAAGAACAAAGCCTTGCACAACACAGGGAGCCTCAGCAGAGCTGTAGATGAGACAAGAAGATGGGCAGTTTAGTTGTGTGAAATGGCTAGAATTTAATTTGAGTAAGCGGAGGCACTACTGGGCATTTTGATGAGACCAGCTCATCTTGATCACCTACAGACACCCCAGTGCCATCCCTGTGGTCACAACAAGCAATTCTCTGGTTGGGGCAGCTGTGAAAGAATTGGCTGGTTTGTGTCTCCACGTGCAGAGCCTGTTTTCAAACGTGAGTGGGAGGTTTGAGAGCAGATAGCGAATACATCAGTAAGTGGGACCAAAGGTAACTTGATCTCTAGCATCTCAAGAGGGAGCGTTACTGCCACACTTACCTCCAGTGGGAAAATACAGCTGGGACAGCTTAGGTATCTGGAACATAATCTTCTGTTGTAGCAGAAAATATCAGTAGATACTTCAAATTACTTACTTGAGTCCATAGAAAATACTAATTTTTTTATTAATCAATTAAGCTTGGTCTCATTTCCACCAGAAATGGCACCATGCCAAAAGAAGGGAAACACTAAGAACAGGGAATTTTTTTTTACTATCTATCTAATAAAAAAATGGTAGTTACTCTTATGATGAAGAAATCAACACCCCTAGTACAGAATATGCTATGTCTTGTTAGTAGAAAAAGACTTTGTATTTCATTTGTACAGAGAAAGTTTACATATTAGGGAAAAAAAATTTACAACTCCAAACACAGAAAAACAGTAAACTTGGCTGTGGAAGAGTTTTTCTTGGGAGATTTCTGAAAAAGGAGAGATAAACATCTCTTAAGGATGGTCAAGAGCAGTAACTTCCAACATTTAGCAATTTTTACGAGTCTTCATCACCTGATAGAAGTGTGGACTCTCATGGAGTGAATACAGCTTGCTGATAAAACAGCTTGCTTGTCTGTGTTGCCTCTTGCAGGCCTTTAAATAGGCTCTGGATTCTCAGGGGTCACCAGTACAGAAGCTGTTTAGACAGAGCCGTAGCTAAATGTGGTATGGCCTCAGTGCAGGGAAGTGGGATTAAGGGAATGGTTTAAGTCTCTCCCATGTATGTGATTTTATAACGGAACTCTGTTGCATCTACTTAGCAGCACTAAATGCTGGCAGCAACAAGAACTAAATCCTACCAAACCTGTGTGGTCCAAATCCTCACTGCTACAGGAAACCCTGCAGGAAAGGTTAAGGAGAGGGAAACCCCATACTGGAGCTTTGGAGACTTCTCACAGTTGGTTTTGTTGTAAACCAGGAGGAAACTTGGCAGGTGGAAAGTTCTCCCTTTCCAATACCTTTCAGGATTAGGCTTGTGGGAGGTCTCCAGAAAAGAAAAAGAAGATGACAGAGGCAGCTTACACTGCTTTTATTTTCACGTGAAATGCTAAATGGAGCGACTTCATGCCTCAGACACTTGCCTACACCTTTGCATTCCACTTTGAAACATAATGATGATGTACAAGTCATATCCATGAATTTAGCAGATAGAGCTGCCTGGGAATTGGGAAAATGTTGCTTAAAACCATCCCTTTTTTCTCCGAAGAAGCAATCAATATTTTTTAATGTCTCTAATGGTGACTTAGTGGACCTCAAAAGCACTAGTCCAATGAACCTAAGGAAAAAAAAAATTACTTTGCAGAGCATTTCCTGTGATTATTTAATCCAAGTAGTGCTGTGGCTGTGGTGTAAGCCCAAAGTTTGACAATTCAGAGCTGTTGTTCAGGTCTATAATAATTGAAATGGAGTGATATTGTCATCCTTGTATAGCCTGCCAAGGACAGGGTATTCCGACTTTTTTAGGAGGAACTAAGTATTCATGACTAATCCTCACCTTATAAAGCATTTGAAAAAAGTGTTTATATCTTTTGTTCACTCCCATTTTTTTATTTTTAATAACTACATTTTCGTAATACAGATAGCGTCATCTCTATGGGCCAAACTGGACATGTCTCAAAGTTACCTCATGGGCTTTAACTAGGTTTTACTGGCTGTACAGTGTCAGGCCAAGGTGGGTTCTGGGTACCTGTGTCCCACAGAAAGGCTTACAATGCCTACTAAAACTATCATAAATAAAAGATGTATGTTTTCAGATTTCATTAATTTGCTAGGTAATAAAGTACTTCAGGTGCAGTGTCAAATCATGCCAATATCACCTGACCCTTCTCCACTGGGATGAGTTGAAAGTTACTATTTATTTTTTGCTCCAAATCCATGGAGGGTGGAGGCAGGGGACCCAAACAAAAAAAAAAAACCACCTCCAAAACACCACCACCACCTCAAAATAGCCAAGTACATCAGCTTCTAAACTCAGCTCCACTTAAATCCTGGAGCACCATTTGTGGATGAAGTAGATAGAGGGTTTCCCTTGTAGCCAGGAAAGTAAGAATCTTTTGGAAGAATCTCTTTGAAGAAACTGCCAATGAATTAGAAAAAATAAATGGTGTTTATTTAACAAGGGCACAACAGGAGCTCCATGTGCAAGTTCAAGGGCAGGATTTAGATTTTAATCTACATTTGTCCATCAGTAGGGCATGGACAATACAGAGCATTAATTTACTCTGAAGGAGGCCTTAGTGAATTTGTATGCTGCTTTGGCATGCATGTTTGAAAGCCTTTGTTCCCAGAGTACCCCTTCCTGTGAAGGTTACTGATAACAACAAACAAGAGATTGCATTTCTTTGAAATGCAATTGAGTTTTTGAGTTCCTAAATATTTGTAGCATGCAAAACTCTCTCAATATGTTGTCTCTGGGTGATTATCTTCTAAGAACAGCAGTAACCCTTTTTCTGCCCAGAAAAGCCTGTTGGCCTTTACAGCATGCCATCAACTGAAATACAGTGTACCTACAACAAATTATTTTGTGAATGAGCAGATAATCAAGAATTATTTCTCTAATTATAGTACAATCATTCTAATAATGAATACACTCCAAAAAGTTAGTTGTCTGTTTACAGATAGCTCATGAACTGAAAAAAAGGTAAACCATGTTTTTAAGAAATATTAATATACTGCAACATCTTTGTTATGTAATAGCAATGCTTTGAACATAATTTTTAGAGTTGCTTGAAAAAAAAGTATAGACAATATATTAGTTGTAAATTCTCTTGGCCTATTCTGTATCAGAGAAAGCATGTTAATGCTTCTTTTTTTTCTCTCCATAGAGATGGAAATAGAGCTAGCCCCTCCATGTTCTCTTTACTGTAAGGCACTTAGTTTGATCTGCTAAAGACAAAGCTAAGAAATGAAGATGTTAGAAGACCCCATGGGAAAGATCTCCTACATCTTCAGGTTACAGGTGTCTGAGTGGGTGTCTGACATTTTTGAAAGAGCCCTCTCCTCCCTTGGTCAGACTGTTTCTAGGCTGGCCTACCATGTACTCAAGTAAAGTAAGCTTGGATCTTTCTTTCATGTAAAAATCATATATAAGCCTCTTTTGTACAGAGCTATCCTTCCAGAAATTCATGCATGTGCCTTATTTACAAGTAAAGAATATGCTCACTTGTAAGTGTGTAGTTGTAAATTTGCATTTATAAGAATCTGCCTCTATAAGTTTCACTTAGCATGGTGACCATTTTAAGCTGTATATAATTAATCTGCCATGGAAATTAGTTGTTTATTTATTATGTAAGTATGCCTTTTATTAAAACTACTTGGTGAAAACCTAATTGCTGTTATAGTAATATAGCATAACAGACCCTCACATAAATACATGATTATTATGTACAGTCACTTATCTGTGAACGAGCTCTGCTACTACTTCCCTTAATTAAGGATACAAAGGGCTCCTTCATCTTTGCATATTCCCTAGCTAGGACATTGATACTCATTATTTCCTAAGTCCAAACACTGAAACTGTGTCAAGAATGCATCTATCACCAGACGGGTACTTATAGTCAGCGGAATTTTCAACTGCGTCAGCAAATTCAGCAATTTGCAATTTCTGTATGTCTGACGTGTTTTTATTGGTGAAGATCACTTTCAAATACCAAGATCATGAGAATGATTCCTCGGCTAGTCTCCTCAGTAGTCGAATGTAATGACAGTAATTAACAGCCTGTGATTAGCAGCCACTCCAGAAAGTCTTTGAATGTTAATTTGCTTCAGCTAATATGCAGCACTTCTGTGTAATGAGATCTATGCTATAGGTTCACAGTGAAAGCAAATTATTTTCCAGCATTTAATCATACAAATGATTCTCAGTTAATCACTTGAACAGTAAACCTCAATGTTCTAATAAGTGACATTTGTTTTTCTGTCATTTGATTTATTACAAATATAGGCAATGGTATGGTATATCGAGCACTGTTTCTGCAAAAAAGGTCACTGAACGCACGGTCTTTCTGTGGATCACATCGTAACCAAGGTGATCTCATTTTATCTTTTCAAAGCAAGGTATCCTCCACCTTCCCTTTACCCTACTCTTCTGTTCGTGGTTCTTTATCCTCTTGTTTTCTTTGGGGTGCCTTTCAATATGGCACCTGAAGTGTTACCCCTGAACTGTATTTCTTCCTTTTCACACTGTGGATAGATTCCCAGGAAAACTAAACCAGTTGCACTTCAGTGCACTTGAAGAGGATTGAAAAGAGGCGAGACAGAATGAGCTCACGTTGCCAGTGGACAGGAGGGACCATGAGAACACCACAGCAGCATTAGGAAGTACCCATGTGAATTGCTGCATTCCTTTCTGTCTTTTATGTTTGCAAAGGCTAACTATACTCTTTGCAGTTAGGAATGATAAAATTATGCCCTAGGTGGAGGAATCTGGCACGTTAGAACAAAATATGTTTATTACATGAGTGTAGGCTTGAGAGAAAATGCTTTCTCTGTTCTTCCAGCTGTTTGGGCAAATATGCATTGTGGCAGTGATACTACGGATTGCTTTCCTCCAAGATGGTGCTTAGAAATCCGGTCCTAGAAATAGAAAAACTTCTCAAGTTTTTCACAGAAAGACTGCTTGGCTTTCCTGGTGCCATGGGACACATGGGAGAAGTCTTTAGACAGCTGAGTATGGCAGAAGATACCTGCATCCCTCAGAGGAAGAGTCAAAGGGAAGGAGCTCCAAACACAGGACACAGGTAGTAGGTGGCAATCACCATGAGCTCTGGGACTCTCATGGGCTGCTTGCTTTATCCTTCTAGAAACCTATACTGACCAGAGCCCTCTGCACCAGCATAGTCACATGGTGGGCCCTGAGGCAATACCTTCCTTAGTGCACTCCTCAGCTATTTTGTCTGCTAGTTCAGGTCACAATTGGGAGAAAAAAAATTAGTTAATTTGAGAGAGGTGTTTTGGATCTGGTTTTAATCTACTTTTTAAAATTCAAGTTTTTAAGATGCAAATGAGTGCTAGTTTGTCTCTCCCCATTCTGGATACTGTCTTTTCCCAGCAACCTTGCTCTAGTCCTCTTCTTATTCAGATCTTTTGCACAACAGGAACACCAGTGGCTTCACTTTGAAGTACTGCAGCAAAATTCAGTCCTGGAGTGAGTAGCATAAATACCACCCTTAGCTGGAGTTAAGGTATGTACTAGCCCTAAACATTTTAAGAAATCTCTGTAATCTGTTGTAATTTGGTTATTGGACCAAATTTCCTCCTTGGAACCAAGATCTAAAAGAAAGCATATGGTAACAACATAGTCCCTTTTATTACTCCAAACACCCTTGGCATTGCAGAGGAAACTTCATCTGATGTTTTGTGCAGTGTCTGATGCCCTGCTGGGGAAAGGGGCAAGTGGAGGAGCGCCCATATCTGATTCTGCAAGCTGGCACCTGCCAGTGGGTCTGTCGCTTTTTTTAGCATCATTCACCAGCACAAGAAAGAGGGGATTTTGAAAGTCAGCATTCCCTCAGATAGGTAAAATGAAGGGGAATGGATTCTAATCTAATTGTAAATGGCCTGTTTTTAAAACAGTTCTTGTCAGTAAATCCTTCCATTAACAGACATGCTGACAGCCCAAAGCACGGTCAAATCAGGAGTCCAGCTCTAGTTGTGATATCATATTTCCATCATTCCACATATGAAAATTTGAAGAAAGTTATACATTGAGTTGGCTGATTTAAAAATGTTTTCAGTCTTCAGGAGCTTTGTTTTGGTAGAAATAATTAGAATCTTCCAGACTGTGTCATGTTTTCACCATTCTGCCTTTTATGTCGAGTTTAACACCTTAAAAAAGTTGGATACAGACAGAGAAATGTATCCAGAGGCTAAGCACAGGGTTGAAAGTTGGAGAATTTGAGACACAATTAGATTTTTGCCACTAGAGTTGCTCTGTGGGCTTAAGCAACTAATTTTCCAGACATATAGTGAAGGAAATAATTCCCCTCCATCTCAGGGCTGAATAATGTTGCTTAATAATTATTATTATTTTTAAACATTTAGAATTGCCTGTAAAGATGTAAGTACAATCTTTTTTTCCCAACTATGTAGCATCCATCACTATAAGGTCAGTCACAGGAGCTGAGCCAGGTTCTGTTTCTAACAAATTTTACTTTGTATTTTTGGTCACTGTCGTTTTCTTCAAGCTGCTGTCAGTCACACGCAGGGAAGGAGTTATGCTTACCTTTATATTACTTTGCGGCCCCTCCAGCCCTGAATCTCCTCTTTCCGTTTCTCTAATTTTGGCCCTATGCGGACCGTTCCGTCCTCTCTGGATATTGGAAAGTGGTATCCTGTATAGCTTATTAAGCTAAATTCTAAATCTGCTGGCCCTTATTCAGGTTACTCAAGATTAAATATAACTCTTTTTAAGAAACAAAACTCGTTTTTTGAAGTAGTAGTTTAGCTGGTACACTGTTCATTCTTTTCATTTATTTCTTCTGTTCGTAGCCTTATTACAAGCACGCAGCTCCATCCACTTGTAGCAGCATTCCTCCAACGCTATCATGAGATTCACTAGCGATGTTCTGTAAATGCCAGCCAAAATCTATCTGCAAGAACATCTGCTCAACAGTGCAAAACTGATGTAATTACCGACCATCATCTTTTATCCTCCTGCTGGGGCAACTGCTCCAAAGCATGACTTTTTGCCCTGAGCTAACAAGATCCAGAAACTTGCTGTTATGTACAAATCCTACCACAGAAAACTAACACAGCTTATACACAAATTCTAGCAAAATCTTTCAGCTACAAGAGGTAACAAATACCCAAGTGGCATGGGTCTGGTGGAAATATTTTACATTTTCTATGTTCTTATTTGCTGCTTCTACCTCGTACATTGTTGCTCTATGGGATTATTTTTAATGGTTGGCAAATATCATACAAAAGAATTCTTTAAAAAAATATAAATATATGTGATATTGAAAAAGATGTTGCAGATGCTCAAATTTGACTGCAATTAAATTATAAGAGGTTGTCGTATATGTGTGTGTAAACAGATGATAGATACTAGGAGGTGAATATTCTGTACGTATAAACGTACACAGTAATGGTTCACAATGTTTGCTTGTAGATAAAACACAAATTCACACACTTTATAGTACTACTGGAGGATATATGTTGTTGAAACCTTCAATTGATAGCCCGTACCTTTCAGTGAGTTTTTTTGGACAATGTACTGATATCCTCCTCTCTGGGAATTGTTTCCAACACTGCAAACCGCCAAGGGCTTTCAATTAATTACTGTTTTCTCTCTCAAGGAACCTGATAGAGAAATGCTGCCATTGTCCTTGTACTGTAGAACTGACTTCCAGAGGAGCCACCTACCCTGGTGGCAGGTTTCACATTCAGCATCTCTGGATGACTGTTCAGTCATCGAAAGCGTAATGTGCATCCAAAACATAAAATTCTGACCACCTCAGGGCAGCAAAGCTTATGCAAGGTCATACATTTCTCAAATAATACAGGTTTCACCTTCTTCCTGGGAAAGGGAGCTCTCCTGCCTGAGCTTCATGAGCTCTTCCTTAAGACCCCATTGTGAAGAGTATGTAATTTTGATTGCACCTGTATAACCTTGTTCTTTAGGTGTTTAGGGTAACTCACCTAACCTACAGTTTTCCAGTCGTACTATTTACAAAAAGCAGAGAAACGTGGGTTGCTGGAATAAAACCAGAAAGACCCCACCAGACCAATAATATTTGATGCGCAAATGCAATACAGGATGAGATTTCCACTGTATTTCTATGTTAATACCTTTACAAGGCATAGCTAAACTTCTGGCAGAGCACCCTGTCGGCATTGCCTGCCTAGAAATACCCGCCTGGGGGACTGGAAGCAGGAGATCCCTGTTGAGCAATCTCTCTGATTCTGCATTTCTGTGACTTGCAGGCCTGTGTTACATTTCACAGAGATTTTGGTCATCCCTTAGATCCTCTGCGGGATGGTTTCTGCATAGCTGAAGCAGATAGGGCCGTGCTAAAATATTTTGCTGTTTTCATAGCAAGATATAGCAGTGTCCCAGACATACAGGAGTGGGTTCCTTCTTGGAGATAGCACAGGCAGCTGAATATTGGTACTAAGTGGCATTGCTTGTGATGTAAGTAGAGTCCAAGTAGAATGGTCGGTTTTGCACATTCGTTGCTATATTCTTATCTTGATTTAATCAAGGCATTCTCAGCATTGAGGTCAGTGAGGCTGCACTGTGCTGCACCAGTGAAGAACTTCAGTCAGGCTTCATGACTTAAATACTTCAAAAAGATCTGTGGTGGCACTCATTCACCTCTTCATGCTGTTGCCCCAGACTTTTTGTTAAACCTGTTGATATTTTTATTTCTTTGGACAGCCTTCCTATCGCTACATGTCTGCACTTTATCATCTGAGGAAAGAAGCAATTGCAATGACAGAACTAGACCTTGTTATGCTGTGAGTAATATTACACACAGTCCAGCGCTTCTGGAGGGAATCTTGAACACTGGTGCTTTATATACATGATAAACAAGGGGAATTTGGTTTGTATTTGAGATAATTTATGGTATAGGCTGCTTCATGTGTAGCTGCTGCTGTACTGTTGTTTCATGCCAAGATTCATTACACATAATGGGTTGGCTAACATCTCTGGGACTTCTAAGAAGATGTGTTAAAGATCCCTAAAAGAGAAGTGTGCAGATTATACCTTCCCATGTTTTTCATAAATGTTTTAGATGTTTGGAACATGCCATTAAAATTTTAACAAAAGGAACAGAAAGAAAGCACAATACTAAGTATTTTCTTCTTCCTGCTCATTTTTGGGGTAATGAATTTTCTGCTTATTGAAGCATATTTTATCTGTTGTTATTTGGCTGTTACTTAACAAAGTGCTGGAACAGTTATCATATTGCTTAGTAAAAGTGGTGTTGTGTAGCACTAAGTGTGTATTCCTTGTAATCCTGACTCCCTACAATTTTTGTGGTTTGTGCTTGTGGAGGCAGAACATAAAATGGAGATAAAATTCTGCCGGATTAGAACGGTCTGCTTCTAGGTCCACTTAGCACTTCTTTTGCAGATAGATAACTGATACAGAAAGGGTAAGCTGGGAGTCAGGCTGTAGATTCTAGTCCACCAGACAACATACAGTCCGGTTATAAAAAGTGACCTAAATTCCCAGCTACAGGTCTAATATACGTGACTGGTGAGAATTGCTTAGAGAGCAATTCTTTATATTTCTATACATAACTCACTTGGAGGTTTACTCGTGTCAAATTTTGACCTCAATTAGACAAGTACAAATCCAGAATAACACTGGTAGAACCCACAGTCTTGCTCTGGAGTGCTACCATGGCAGTGAGAAGTGCATATGGCACCCAGCACCACCCTGCAGGGAACGGGGTGTACCATCCTGAAGAGATCTGACACAAAGCACTGTGAAGGTGATAGAAGAACAGAGAACTGAAGAAGATGTGGTGGGAATAAGGAGAGTCTTTCGGGGCTGGAAAAAGGGTCATTGGTGGGTGGTGGAGCAGTGGGGCAGGGACAAGCAGGGCCATGCAAGGATAGCAGGAAGCTGGCAGAGTGTTGGGGAGTCTGCATCTTCATCTTCAGTGATGAAGACACCATGGAGCCTGGTCTGCTTCACTGCTCTGCTGGCCCCCACACGGGGTATGTGCAGCTTCCAACTCCAGTCTGTGTTTGGGTGAATCATTCATCTATGATCACTTGAGCTCATTACGTATGCAACACTATTGCTGTTAATCCCTCTGGTATTCCCAGCTCCCTGGATTTTATTTGGGTTTAGAGCTTGTGGTCCTTAATTTTTAGAGTGAGCCTTTGAGGCTCCGCTAGAATGCTCCTAATATGGGATTCAGTACTTATATTTTATTTAAAACACAGGGCTTGTTACTACAGTGCTTTTAACATTCTAATACACACATAAAATTTTTATGGTGCGCTCTCTTCCTGAGAAGTCTTAGATATAAAACAATTTTTCAAGGAAAAAAAATGCATGTAACAGCCCTGCTTTGCTTTAATTTTGGGTCCACAAAAGTCTCGTGGTATGTATGATTGATATCAGTGAAAACAGAAAATAAATCTCCAAGAACAAAGCATCCGAGCATTTTTAAAAAAGCAGCTTATTTCTGTGCTGGCCTCAGCACACTAACGGTTTGGGCCCTTGCAGACCACGGGGGCAAAGCTGCACAGGGGTGGAGGTGGAGACATCCTGACCACCTCACCCAGTGTCTCCCCAGTGTCCCCCAGGTAACTTTCTGGAGGAGAACTGCTGCCTTACCTTACTTCAGTCTAGACTCTCAGCTCTCCTCACACATCGTTTTCTCCCCATTTCAGTTTCCCACCCAAAATATGCACACCTTATCTAGAGGTGCTGCAAGAGATGAGGCAAGGTTGCAGCCCAGCTGTGATGCAGGGTTTGGCCCCACTGGCAAGAGGCACAGAAGTACCTTGCTGCTGTAGTGCAGGAGCACCAGGTGATGGAGAACCCCTTGGCTGGGTCCCTGCAAAGGGGTGGGGGAGATGCCGAGGCTGTCCTTACAGCACTGCTGGCCTTCCTGCTGATACAAAGCAAGCAGGAAGCCGTCATGTGTACGTCCAGAGAGCTGTAGGCAGCAAGAAGAGTGACAGCTATAAGGTATGTAGGAATCAGATCTTTCTCTTGTTCCTTCTGGTACTGTATGTCAGTTGACACAAAGCCCTTTTCCTCAGGTGATTCTCTATATAGCATGACCGAGCCTATCACAAATTCCAGCTGGATGTCATCTTTGGGATCCATACCTGTGGTGCTCTTTGTATCTGGGACAAACAAAATGCTGCACCCCTTGAAAGAACTTTTTGTTCACTGGTCATTTTTCTTCCATATGGAAGTTCCTGCTTTACCAAGGAAATAGTGGTGTGTCATAGTTTATCGAACATCAAAAGCTTGAATGTGCACCTGCCAAGTCTTCATCACGGGTTTATCTGCGATCAGCTACGAGAAGCTGAACCTTTGTTGAAACTAATTCAAGCAGAATCAGATCTTCTTTTAATGTTCAAGAGAGTTTGATTAGCTCTTTGTTGATATACTAAATTGTTTCAGATCATTCTTTGGTGCTTATTTAGTAATGCTTTTTATCCATTTTGATAACATACTATAGTAAAAATGTTAATTATTATTCTTAGTGTTTTCATCTAGCAGAGTAAATAGCATGGGAAAGGTGCTTACAGCATATTTACACATGGCTGAAATCAGGAATTATTGGAAATCTCACGTGAAGTTCTGCTCTTACAAGATTTCCAGACCAAAGATATTTAGATAAATTAAGTTGCAATTTACAGATTTTTGTATTAACAAAATCAGGTCAGCTGCAATTTGTGAGGTTTTTTTTTTTTTGCTAGAAGGAAAAAAATTAAAAAGGCACAGTTCAAAATTAGTTATACATGTTTATAAATATGCGTGGGTGAACACCCTCAAAATTTATACACAGATTAGATTTATAGAGTACAATTCAATACTATTTTACAAAGTAATAAAAGTACTTGCCGATTCCCATGAAAAACATCAATATATTTTAGTTTTAATAATGAAAATATTTAATAAATAAGATCCAATTATCAGCTTCATGGATAATACAACACAAAACCATTTTTTGTATGTCTCTGTGTGTTTCACCTTTATTTTTAGCAGTATTCTCAACTAGCTTTTAATATTTCCCCAGTTTATTTTTTGATGACAGACCTTGGCTCATTGTTTTACACCTTTTACTTTGTGTTTCAGGATGAGGAAATTAATGCAGAGAGGTTAGTTATTTTTGTGAGCAAGTCTGGCAGGGAAATGAGTGTTGCTTAGTTCAGTGTATTTTGCATAGAGTATGGCATAATTATTTTTATATCTCTTGATTGAAAGACAATCTTGTGATCTACTGTCCTTGAAAGCTGTTATCTTGGTATTTTGCAGTATTTACTCTGGAAATATGGAAATACACCCCCAAATTTCAGCTCAAGGTAAACAGATAAAAAATAATCCAGTTTATTTCAGTATATTCTCTCTTGCTTCTACTGGACGAGTAGCTTTTACCTACTAGTTAACATCAAATGGTGATACAGTGCTTAAAGAAGAATTTATTTTTCAAGGATGAGGTTGTCTTTTCCTCCTTATGAGGTTTCACCAGGTACAACTGGCCTAGGAGTGGACATCACTGATTTTATCTACTTTACATGTGAAGTTCAGATTAACACAAAAAAAGAGTTATTCCCCTTTACTACAATTGCTTCCTTGTTTGATGTGAAACTCTTTCCATTTCCATTCCTCTTTCTCCAAGTTCTGGAGAGGAGCTCGTAATTCAACAGTGGCCAGACATCTGTATGTGTTTATCTAAGTGCAAAGTACTTGGAGCGAATGTTGCCGCATGTGATTTGTGGTGGATTTTGAATGCAGCCAGGCCCTGGAGCTGACGCAGGAGGTGTGTGTCTGCCCATTTAGCCATGCACTGGCAGGACCCTTATTGACCCTACATGGCATGCAGAAGGCCTGTTCGTGGCAGTGGGAGCAGTCCCTGTTGTAAATAACAATTAGGCTCTTCAACTTTTTTTGATTCTTGTGTTGATGCTGTATTTGGGAGCATCGATTAAGTTAAATCTCGTATTGGCTCACAGCTTGTGCCACTCTGCCTCCCCACAGCCAGAAGGACAAGTGGACAGGTTGTTTTCTGCTTTGTTAAGAGATTTGAAGGCCAGAGCATCAAAATGGTAATTTCAATCAGAGCCAGTCTGGTCGCTCAACAGGCTAACAGTGTTACTGTAGGCTGTAGATCTAAATGCATGAGGAAACTGTGATCTAATTCTAAGCACTGCTTGTTGGGTCAGATCTGGTTGAGTCAAATTGCGATGCATCAGCCCATCAGGTCGCTCCTGAGAAGCTGCCTCCTGCCTAGGCAGCAGCAAATAGAATACAAAGAAAGAAGGAAATGAGACCTTGCTTTGCTGAACAAGCACAAATCTCTGCATTCAGGATTAGCACTTAGAAAATAATCCACTGTTGCCTTTAGTGTAATCTCAGCAGACATACTAAATTCAGTGCTGAAGCCTTTGCTAGTACTGTCAAGTACCAGACAAAGGCATTCCTTGTAAATGGATGGGAATAGAAAGAAGGACTGGAAGAGAGAATAGATTTATTTCTTATTGTCATTTGACTTGTCCTCGTAGTCAACATCATTTGGCTGTTGACTAAAACAGTCATATACTAATAACACTGTTACGAATTCACATTTTTATCCAGAAAGGAGAAATGGATTGCAATGGTTTGATTTCAGGTGTAAATGTAGGAACTTATTCTGAGAGTATAATAATTAATAAGGATTTGTAGGCACTTGAAGGAATAATAGTGTATTTAAAACAAATATACAGACTTGTTTAGAGCCTTACTATAACCCTCCCCTGATGCACAGGTCTGTGCCCAGCCCCAGCATGCTAACAATAGCAGCAACAGCAATTATATAGCAACTGTAAGTGAGTAAAATTTTTCAAGACACCATAGGTATTGTATTAGGAGAAAAAAAAAACCCAAACAAACAAATTAGCAAATAGAAAGCACAGCACAGCACTTAATCACATAGTTGTCTCATTTAAATCAGTGGGTCGACTCATTTTCGTGTAATTATGCATGTTTTTAGGATATGCTTGGTACGTCACAAGACTGTGTAATCTTATAATTGCAGCCATCCATTTCCCTTATGTTTGCCCTACCTTTGGAGAAAGGACTGCTCTTTTGTCACTGGTTGTAGGGTAGGTAGCATGGGGGGGGGGTCCAGGCTTGCAATGAGAGCTGGTAAGCACTACAATAGGATGCACAGTAATAATGTCTTAGCCTAAAAATAATTAATTATTGCTGAAGAGATGGTAAAATACAGAAGTTGGTTGATCACAATGATACTACAGCAACCTGGCAGTAGAAAATGATAGAGTGGTGGGGTAAATGGCTCCTGCCACCTTTGCCATACTCTGGCAAAGTATTTGACTGAAAGTCAAAACCAGTGGAATCCAGACCAGGTAGGAGGAATTACAAGTGGGGGGCTCTGGCAGAGATGGGGGAGTGCAGGTGGTGGGAGAACAGTAGTAAAATGATGTGTTTTATGTTACTAGTGTCCTGTCTTTTATTTACTTTAGTCTGCTGGCAGGATGTTTCTCTGTAAACATTACCGCAAAACACTTAAACAGGAATAAAAGTAACTTTTATTGAAGGAATTTAAAAGTAGTCTCTGGAAAACATGCAAGAAACACCATGTGGACTCCACATCTTCTTCAAAGTAGAGTGAACACAGCAGGGATCTGCTACTGTCACCAAAACCAAATCCAAACTGCACCTTTTAATATTTATATAATTGCAAGTACAAATCAAGGTTGCTGTCTGAAAGTGCTAACGTTTCACTACAGTGAAAGAGTCAAACTCGCCTTTTCAAAATTGTAATAGAATATGTAGCACCAAATTAAGCCTGTAGTTCTGGCATAAACCAGCAACATCAGGACAATAGTGCTTACCACATATTGCAAAATATAACTTTCCATTCTTTAGACTAATTAGAGAGGCAGCCAGTAGCACCACTATGGTTCTGTCAGCATTTCCACAATAAAACCCCCTTTTCAGGGCTTTATAAGTTGGCTGTAAAAAATTAGCTTCAGGCTGAAACTTGGCATGCCATGGTCCACCCCAGCAGCAAGTCGAGCTGCGCATGTGGTTATGTGTGTGGTTTGTTGATTGTTTCCTAAATGCAAATTTTCATTAAAATTAATTTTGCCACTTCTTGGAAGACAATAATAAAATAAACCAATTTTTAAATGAGTGCAGTTATGTTCCTTGGCAGTCTCTTGCACCAAGTTAATTGTTAAAGCATGAAGGTTTGAGGTGAGAAGCATACAGCCTTCTGATGCTTTTCTGTTTTAAATTAAATCATCTCAAGGGAAGTTTGGAAGCAGGTTGTTGCACTTGCAGGATGAATTTATTTCACAGGGCATCCTGACTTCATGAAAGACATCAAGTAGCTTTGACAGAAAAAGGCCCTTCAAAAGCAGATCATATGAGGGCTCTGGTATTCAAATAGTCCCTGGACCCCTCAGAACAACCTTGCCAAAGGGAGGATCAGGGTGTCCCCTTTGGGCTGCAGGAGTGCCCAAGCTACCAAATGCTCAGGTGGAGAAGCCATCAGTGTCCTCTTCCCCTTGACACACTGTGGTGGCAATGCCAGTCTTACCTAGGCTCATGCCACAGATCAACTGAGGCATCTCTTCCAGTCATGGGTAGTAAACCACTGTTTGTTAAATTTCCATATTATGGATAAGCACACTGCATTACTTCAGAAGTGTTCACATAACCCATCTATATCCACAAATTTGGAAGTGAACTGAATAGCATTAATAATCTTACTGCAAATGCTTCTCTTTCAGCTTCACTGTGGTCCGTAGAAATGCCCAAAGAAACAGGACATTACTGTGCATCTGAAAGCACTGCAACATGGAGAGAGGAATGGAAGTATTTGAAAGGAAATAAGAAAGACTGGTAAGCAAAGCTGACTCTTTTTTTCTTCAAGGAACTCTTCCTTATTTTCATGCTATTTAAATTCTGCTGCGTGTTTTGATTATCTTCTTTTTTAATTTAGCATTTTTAACGGTTAATAGCTGTTGATTATTTTAAAAGATAGGTAAAAAATAGAAGCCACAGAAGCTAGCATTGCTTCTTCTAAGGAAGCAAATAAGATAAATACTCTAAAAATACATAGGAGATGGAAAATGTCATCAATATGCACTAACATATTCTCCATATCATTCTTCAATATAAGTGTCACGAAGAAAACTAACAATCCACATCCAGTGTTCTTCAATCAATGAACAGTTGAAGATGAAAATTAATATTATAGAGTAGAATAACCAATTATAAGCCAATTCAAAAATCTATTCATCATGGACTCATTTTTTGCAATGGGTGGATGAGATTTGAAAGGGAGAGAGAGAGAGTGATTAAGCAGCACTGAGCCAACTCACCAGCTTCCCGAGCACAGAGCTTTGTCACCACCCCAAAAAGAAAGATGATGTCTGATGAACAAGTGAGATATTTGGGCTCAGCCCTCCTCCCTGATTACAGGGAATCAGCTAAGAGAGTGGGCTCTCAGGCAGAGGTAGGCTCACGCTCTCCATCAGTCCAGCAGAATTTTGTTCCCGTGTTAATTTTCTCCGAGAGTAGCTGCCAGGATATCCTTGAACACATAAACCCAATTAAGCCAAGCTAAACTGATCATTAGGCTTTCAAGTATGTGTCTGCTGATATTTTATAAGGCCGTAGTCTACTTAAAGTTTCACCTCCTGCAGCCACCCAAGGTTAATCCTGGGAGTCCACTGAAACAACAGGCAAAAGCTCTTAAATTTCTGGGAGAGTCTTTGAGTGTCGCACAGTTACAGAGTCCACTGGGGCTCACGTGAGGATAAGTCCAAATTTCTTTCTACCCCTTACAGCTGCTGAGGTAGCACCCACTCTGCCTAGCTGGTGTGACTTTGACCTGTACCCATGGGCATCCTAACAATGTGCAAGTGGGAAAGCACGTGAAGGGGGTGTAGGAGATGGTACGCACACGCTTATCCAGGCAAAGACTGAATTCCATTTGTCACCTGGAGGACCTGTTTAAATTTTCTGATTTTTCTTGTTTGCAATAATTGTCATGCTCTAGCTGTGATCTTGCAGTCGTCATTTGGCGAGTGCTAGTACCTACTGGAAAGCAAACAAAACCTAGTGCTTAGTGTCTCCCTTCTCCTCCCTTCCAAACCCACCTCCCCACCCTAGTCCCAGCTTATATAGACAACTCACCTTTGCACAAACAACCCTAGTCCTCCAGAAGGAAATATGGTCCAGCAACCAGACACTTTTTTAAATAAATAAACTGTATTTGATTAACAGAGAGGGTATGCACCATTCCCCAATCCTGCTGACTTTCCACTGACCCTACACAGCTGGCTTTGCAACCAAGTGGTCAGAAACCATTTTCACTGACCCAGGCTAAGAAGCCAACATCACTTAGGCTCATCTGAGCTTCAGTTTCTTACAAGATTAGTTCATGCTTAAATATGATGCAGGACTAAGTGAGTGGATACATCAGAGAACTTCTAGGGGGATTTTATAGACAGCCATGGGTCAACAGCCCGGGTCACCGCCGGTCACAGCTAGTGTCTGCCCATCCCCATGCTCACTTTTGCCTCTTATTAGAGACCTCATGAGCATGAAGACGTTCTCCCTCTTTGAATGCTGTATGCATTTCTTTATGTTTTACCAGGTCTTCCATGATAGTAAACATCTCGTATACTATTTTGCCTGAAGAGGTGTTTTGCTCCCTTTGATTCCCTTTCAGCAGAACTTAACAGCCTGCAGGCTCAAGTCCTGTTCTCTTAGACTTGGAGATGTGCTGACTAAACTACATGACTAACCAGAAGCAGTCAGGAACACGTGGCCCAGCTCTTTGTGGTTAGAGTGCTGGAAAATGAAATGAAAGGAATGTAAACACTTTATCATCACATCCCACTTGAAAAAGTCTTTTAAAATGCAACAATTGGAGTATTATCATTCAAAAATATAGTTTATGAGTGTCTTTTGTGGATCAGTAGGACTTTCAGGCTATCAATATCCATGCTATTGTGTTGTTATAGCCTAGGACTGTGTGGCCTCCACAGCTTTGTGCATTGAATATGCACTTCCCATTATTTAAAAATCTCATTTGCCTGTTTGGAATCCCATTGTTTCTTCTGTTTTTTTTTCTGAAAGACGCTGTCTGACTCCTTTTTCTCCCTTCCCAGGCCCTGCTCATGCTTTTAATGAACAAAAACCTACAGACTGCAGTTGTGATTTCTGTATTTCTACAAGAATCTCCTCTATGAATTCTGCAAGGTTGCGCACAACACAACTGAATGGGAACCCAAAGTCTGCTGCCAGTGACTTTGCTGAGATCGCAGGAGGGCGAAGGAAGACAAAAACTGAGCTAGATCTTGGCTGCATGATGCCAGTTACTAGAGGAAATACAGAGGATTAAATCAGAGGTGGCATAAGAGGTAAGTCAGGGCAAGTACTTGTGTCATAAAGTAGTCCGAGTTAAATGATTAAAACCTAAGATAGAATCTGGTATAATGAAAAAGGAACCACAGGCAATGGCTAGGACAAAATATATTCCTTATTGCATCTCAGCTTCAAATTATCATTAAATGTGCACCTCAGGCTGAACCTGACCCAAACTGACATGCACTGGATAGTTACACCGTGACTTCTGTCACTGCCTGTGACTGGTCTAGCAACAGAGCAAGGCTTGAAAATGCTGGAGGAATTGTAGTTTTTTAAAATGTGTGTGTTTGTATTTAAAAAAAACCTAATAATATTCTTCATCAGAACCTATTTCAAATGAGCACATATGGAGGATATATGTATATATTTGTATCTAAAAGTAATATGAAGGTAGTTAATAACGACACTACACTTAGCTGTTACTTCCTCAGCACATCTTAAACTGAAGCCTGCTTGGTGGTTTGTACTATTCTGACAGCCAACAGGACGTAGCAGAGAACATCCCATCACAGTACTGGCACTCTTGCCTGCTTTTGCTGAAATCTTGCATAATTGCACCGTACTGGTTGCACCGTCCAGAGAGCCATCGCCAGTTTCCCTTGTCAGTTCGTGTCCTCTGAATCCTGCCAGGTCATGCTGGCAGGGAACAGAGTGTCTGCAGGGAAGTCAGGGAGTTGTGCTAGTGATGAATTTGGCCCTTGGTAAAAAGAGATGGGTATCCTTCTTTTCCCTCTCCCTCTCTCTCTCCAGCAGGAAATTTCCATTTCCAATCCAATGACTCACACAAGTCTCTTCACCTTTTTATCTGAAGCTCTCAGTCTCCCACTGAAGACCAAAAGCTAAATTCTACAAAGCAACATGAAGGGGATGCCAGTCATGGTTAGGCTAAATTTAATGCACTCTCCATGTATGTTAATGCTTTGTGTACAGCTGTGCATGCAGCTAAAGGGATAGATAGAAAATAGGCTGAGAAATAGAAGAAAATGAAGCTCATAGCAAAGGCTGTGTTTCCCCCAATGGAAAGCATTTAAAGATTGGGAATTTCCTCTTTATTTTACCCATGTTTCCTCCCAACTCTCTCAGCCAACTTTCTGCTAACCCTCCCTCTGCTTTTTGTTATCAACTTGATTTCTTATCCTGTTCATAGGAAAAGAAAGCAAGCAGACAAGAATGGAAAACAGAATTAGATAAATAACTGGCAGCATTTCACAAGAAGCATATCCTAGAGAGAGCAACAACAATCTAGATAAGTTTCAACTTTTCTTTTTGCTTGCTTTAAGGACAGTTGTTTGGCAGCTCCACACTTCGCATGTATGCTTTTCAGTTTATGTATAAATGTAAACTTCCTCCCTTGAGTATCACCCTGCAAAGAAACAAATAATAATGGAAAAAAGTTTGAGGGAGATACTTGTAACTGATAAAAATCGTATGCATCTATAGTAACATATTTTGTATAAAGAATTTTAAAGCAGCTTTTTTACTCTCATGTGTAGGAAATGTAAAATGTGATGATTGTTTTTTTTTTCATAACCAGTAACTCTACAGACAGATACGCAGGGGTAGGGAGGGACGGACAAACAAACCTGAAGATGACAGATCTGTACAGAACGCTGTTAGTATGCCAGATCTTATTACAGAGCAGTGGGAGGCCTTGTACACTACGTACCAGCTCTATGGGGACCTCCATATTTAAAACAAGATGAAAAAAATGTGATTTGAAAAACCCCTCATGGGCAGCCTTCAAAGGCACAGACAGGTTCTGGCTGGATTAACATTTATTGACTGTTTAAGCCTGCTTTTTTGCTTCAGGACAGAGATACACGAGTTTAATTGCAGAGGCTGTTCTGCCAACTGATCACCAGAGTGGCAACCAAAGCTTTACTAATCGGTCCTTCATTAAAGAAAAGTCTCTATTACAAAACAAATTAAGCATGCTCTGATCCTAACCTACAGGTCCAATGGCATTACAGCAAAGTTTAAGCTGTTAGAGCACTGAAAAACTTATTAAGGTTTAGCGCTGAGATAGCACTTTTGTATTGATTTTACAATACACAGGTATTATGATTTATGGAGTGCTAGTGTCACTCTAACAAGCTGAAGGACACACAATATCATCTCCAACATCATTAAAATTCAGAAGCCTCTAGAACTAACTCATCAACCACTGTACATTGTCACAGACTATAGAGCTGTATTCCGGTTGGAAAATGCCCTAAGCTTTCTGGACAGTTGTCTTCCTATATCATTTAATTAGAAAAAAAAAAAGAAAAAGTATATATATTTATAAAAAAAAAAAAGAGAGAGACAGAGAGAGAACCCAAACTCTGCAAATATTGAAAAAATTAACTGACTGCAAATGTCTTCATGTAAGAAAATGACACTATTATTTACCATCACCTATAACGAAATGAGTTTTTCTGCCTTCTGTTGCCTGAAGTACCGGTATTAGGGCTATTGGAAATAGCTGGTTAGTCCAAAAGGAAGGAGGGAGGCTTTGGCGCGCCCGGTGAGAGCCGTGCATCACACTCCCTTGTCCTGTCTCAGGGATGTTTTATTTTACGCAAGTTGGGGTCCCCCCCTGCCCCAGCCCAAAGCCATCCCTCCCTCCCTCCCGAGTGGCTGCTCCCGCTTTTTTTCCCCAGGAAGAGACAAAACCCGGCGCTCCCGGCACCGCGCTTCTTTCGGAAAGGCGGAGGAACCGGCGCCGGACGCGACCGGCGCCCGGAGGCCGCTGCGAACGACCAGGAGCCCACGATGCGGCGGGGGCCGCCGAGCCCCCCGCGCCGGCCCCGGCCCCGTTCCCGTCCCCTTCCCGTCCCCGGCTCCCCCGTTGCCGTCCCGGCGCGGCGGTTCCGCGGTGCGCTGGAGACCCCTGTCGGCGGCCGGCGGCAAGGGCGGCCCGGGGGAGCGGCGGCGGGGAGAGAGTTCCGAAGGTGAGCCACGCCGAAATAGGCAGCTTTTCTCCTTAAAAAAGTTAGAGCACTGAAAAACTTATTAAGGTTTAGCGCTGAGATAGCACTTTTGTATTGATTTTACAATACACAGGTATTATGATTTATGGAGTGCTAGTGTCACTCTAACAAGCTGAAGGACACACAATATCATCTCCAACATCATTAAAATTCAGAAGCCTCTAGAACTAACTCATCAACCACTGTACATTGTCACAGACTATAGAGCTGTATTCCGGTTGGAAAATGCCCTAAGCTTTCTGGACAGTTGTCTTCCTATATCATTTAATTAGAAAAAAAAAAAGAAAAAGTATATATATTTATAAAAAAAAAAAGAGAGAGACAGAGAGAGAACCCAAACTCTGCAAATATTGAAAAAATTAACTGACTGCAAATGTCTTCATGTAAGAAAATGACACTATTATTTACCATCACCTATAACGAAATGAGTTTTTCTGCCTTCTGTTGCCTGAAGTACCGGTATTAGGGCTATTGGAAATAGCTGGTTAGTCCAAAAGGAAGGAGGGAGGCTTTGGCGCGCCCGGTGAGAGCCGTGCATCACACTCCCTTGTCCTGTCTCAGGGATGTTTTATTTTACGCAAGTTGGGGTCCCCCCCTGCCCCAGCCCAAAGCCATCCCTCCCTCCCTCCCGAGTGGCTGCTCCCGCTTTTTTTCCCCAGGAAGAGACAAAACCCGGCGCTCCCGGCACCGCGCTTCTTTCGGAAAGGCGGAGGAACCGGCGCCGGACGCGACCGGCGCCCGGAGGCCGCTGCGAACGACCAGGAGCCCACGATGCGGCGGGGGCCGCCGAGCCCCCCGCGCCGGCCCCGGCCCCGTTCCCGTCCCCTTCCCGTCCCCGGCTCCCCCGTTGCCGTCCCGGCGCGGCGGTTCCGCGGTGCGCTGGAGACCCCTGTCGGCGGCCGGCGGCAAGGGCGGCCCGGGGGAGCGGCGGCGGGGAGAGAGTTCCGAAGGTGAGCCACGCCGAAATAGGCAGCTTTTCTCCTTAAAAAATGTTTCTTCTTTTTTTTTTTCTTTTTTTTTTCTTTTTTTTTTTTCTTTTTTCCTCACGCGTGTGCCCGCCCTTCCCGTGGCGCAGCAGTCCGGCTCCCGGACCCCGGGTCTCAACCAGTGACACCAACTTAGTATTTTTGCCGCGTTCTGAGTTAGAGGCACAACTTCCCCGCACTTGTAGTGATATCTAAGCACAGGAAATCCTCCTCCTGGAATTTTATAACTCCGCTCATCGAAAGCATGCAAGTGACAATAGTGTCTATAGCACTGGAATGGGTCTGGGCTAGCCAAAGGAATTTATCTCGGCAAAATCCCACTTTATTACCCTGCGCTGCACTAAGTAGACATTATTTGTAGTTATATCAATAGGAATACTCAAGCCCGCTTCTTTTCGGTGTGGTTATTCGTGCAGCCCACATGTGGTCATTTACACCAGCACTACCAAATCACTTAAAAACAGAATGTTAAGAGTGACTATACAAACCACCTGAGTACCAAAGCCATTTGTTTCTAATAAGGCAGTGTAAGATGCCAGGCATTATATAATAAGCATTTCCATTCTTTTGCGCAGCGATCACTGGTAGCTGTTATTTCCCACCTCAGTTCATGAAAAGTGTCATATCGCTATTACATTTGCGATACGAATATAATCAAATATAGAAACATGCCTTCTATTGCTGGTCTTTTGTGTGCACGGCTCCCCTTACAAGCTGTGGGAATGTTTCATGTGAAAGGATTTCAAAGTGGGGCAATTGGACAGCTAAGCTTTTTAGAAAGCGGCTTTATCTGAGGACTTGCAAGGTGTCCTAAATTGGCAGAGCCTTGTGGTGTGCCCCATGCTTCTGTCTCGCATATACATGTTCATATTCCTCCCAAATTCTGAAATATCTAAATATTTTTTAGCTCTTTAAAATGTTATTTAAAAATACAGAATACTTCCCAAATTATTTTTCTAAATAAAGCTAAACTGTAGCTTATTGATTACTTTTATTTTAAATGATGCTTAGAGCTCTTCAGATTTACCTGTTTTGCTGGTGTAAGTCTTAATTCAACTGGGAGAGTGTCCCAATCTCAAATTGCACTAATGCACAGCAAAAGTACCTTCAACATAAACAAGGTCAGAATTGGTCCATAACACATGAACAGCACTTGGAAGTAATTGAATTAAAAGCCCCACAAAAGCATAAATGAGCATTTCTGTCTGCTGAGAATTGAAGTACCCCTTCTTTGGACGTTTCACAAATCTACTAAAAATCCTGCAGGACTCAAGTGGTCCTGCAAAATGCTACTCCACTGTGTACAGCGGAGTAAAATCTGAAATAATGAATTATTTTAAGTCTTCTTAAAATTATAGCAACATAAATATCAAAAGGATTAGCTATTTTCCAAGTCAATGTAAATATGTATTAGTCGGTGGCTTATTAGAGTGAAGCTGTTTATATTTTGTCACTTATATTTTTAATAGCATATTATTTCTAAAGAAGGAAGAAAAGGCTTTTCTTTCCGGTATTGCCAAAGACGCCTGATTGCAAAATTCAATCAATCCCAAAATTAAAATTAGGAGGCTGGATCAGCATGAAAGCAATTCTGTTATAAGTCAGCGTTAAGATGTTATTGATAGAAAAGCTAATGCAATACATTTTCCTCTGTCACACGTTTCTGGCCCAAAGCAATTTGCCAACTAGCTAACCACCTCAGCATAAACACCGGGGAGCCCCCGCTGGGTCCTGGAAATCCCACTTGTCTGCAAGTGCACAATATACAAGGCAAATCTCCATAAAGCTCGGTGCCACAGTTGAATACAAACACTCCTCAGGTCCTGCTGTGACTTGGCAAACCCCGCCGGACAGCTGGAAACTGAGAGGAAAGGAGCTGCTGCCAATAACGCCTTACAAGGGCTTGTCAGTGCAAAGTTTCCTGCAAACAGACAGCCACTGACATTATTATTTTGCCGGAGGATATTGATGTGATGTATAAGATATATAGGATGACACAGGCTTGCATTTGATATATATTTGACAGGTAAACACGGTAAAGCACAGCGCCTTTGCGATACGATCTCAGTGCTCGGGCGAAGGATTAAACCCTGAAAAAAAAAAAAAAGAGTCTGTCCCAACCTTACGTTTTTCCTACCATAATTCTGGAAATCAGATATTCCCCTAAACGTCTTTTTATTACGTGTATCAAAAAGATTTAGCATACTAAGGGTCATGAATGTGTATCTAACACCTCTGCAGCTGCAGTTTGCTGGAGCTAGATTGCATACAGTCACTCTTTCATTTTCTTCTTGGAACCACTTGCAATGAAGTGCTACCGGCGATCATTAAAAAAAGATTGCTCTTTTTATGTAGCTTGAATATACAAAATGGTACTTATCTGCATTCCAGTATAAAGAATGCTTGAAAGACAATTCAAAGATATAAATGAAACAGCTAAATTAGGGACTGGCGTACTCAGTCGTCACCAGTCTTTTTTTCTTACACCAGAATATTTAATGTAAAGAAGCTACATTTTCTAACTGTGAACAAAAGCCCAGCATTCTATATGTGTTATAATAAATTAATGCAATAAAAACAGGTACACTTATCCTGTAAAGAAGCTTATTAGCCAGACTGCTAGTGCTGCAAGATTTGGCATACAGTAAACACTACGGGGTTTTTTTTTGTTAGAATAATGAAGTACAGTTTATTCTTTTATACTATGCAGCACTTGGGGACCACATCCATTTACCAAAATAATACCAAATTAGTACTGCAAATATTGAAATCAGACCTTTCAGACTAACCAGTGGCCTAATTTTCTCTTCAATCTGCTCTTAATCTCAATTCATCAATAATACTGCCTTATTATAGGACTTTGACAGCGAGCTAGGGCTTTTGATAAATTATACATCTCAAGCCAGATTTAAAATTTGAAGCTCAAGTGCTAATTATCTGTACAGGCCTAGTTAATAACGAGATTTCTTGTTAAGTATCTGATCACAGCATGGGCATCATTTGTCAAGAACCTCAAGTCTACCTTGGAGACTAGCTCTTCGAATTCTCCCTTGCCTACCATATGTAAAATTGGGATCTTTGTTTCTATAATAACCTTTTATTAGGAAGCTGACATAATGATTAAGTTCGCTGTAGACACATACAATGAGTTAGACAATTACCCTTGCTGCTTTAAACTACTCAGGCTCCTAGCAAGACAAAATAATTAATATTGAATTTTAATTTGATGTGTTCCACATTTAAACCCCAATTTGCAAAGTACACCTGGAAGGCTGCCGCTGTTTCCTTGCAGTTTGTGCTGATGAAATAAAGGCTCCTGCAGTTTGAATGTAAAAGCACAGAAGGCATGATGCACCACAATCACTTCTCAGTGGAGCAAAGAATTTTCGAGCATTAATGGGAAAGGTAATTACCTAGGTCTAACTTTATAGCCTTTTCTCTAATGAAACTATAATCTCCCAGGCCTACATGGTTTAAGCATTTACATGATTTTAACGATTTCACTGCCATAACAGTTGTCACACGTGGTAATTTAGAAACTCGGTGCCTTAAAACAAAGATGCTAATTATATTTCTATATTTTTATTGTTGGAATAAAACCGGACTGTGCGAAGTGACAGAACCATAATAAAAACAACCATGCGCTGCGTTCCCTCAGCGCAAGGAGCCCGGGGAGGGGAGGAAGGGGGGGCATATTTGTTTGCAGGAAAAAAGGCGCCCGAGAGCTTTCACAACTGTACCTGTTAACTGTGCCAGGAGTTTTAATTCCCCAGAGCTTTGGCAGTGGGGCAAAGCGTGCAATAGGCTCCCAGGAGCTTTAGTCACCCTGACTTCAGGCAAAGCTCCCATTGCACCCACTTGTGTAGTCGCTCCCTTATTAAAATACAAATGGTTCTCAACCATAATCACCTAAGGAACATAGCATTTACCTATGGCATTGCCCTTGGAAGGTGGAGTCCTGGAGCCCATCCCCTGTACTAAACCACTGCTTTCCTACAAGTGTTACCACAGCCCTGGTGGCAAAGCTTCCACCACCACTAACAAATGTTTTCTCTCACCTATGGACAAACACGAGCCTGAAACGTGGGGAAATGGGCTTATTGCCTGAAGGGCTGGACGGAGCAGCCATTTGCAGGGTGTATCCTGTAGTGTGGGTCCCGCTTTTCAGAGGGGTGCCTCCTGTGTCTGCTGGGGTGGGACAGGGCTCCCGCCCAGCTCACATCATCCGATCTTTGCAGCTTTTGCAGCCTCCCCTCTGCACCTCTCTGCTGGCCTCTGCTTTCAATGCCCTGGGCGGTTTGGCCACCGCCTCAGCTCTGTGTCAGCCGTGCAGGCTGGCAGGGCTGTAACACCATTAGTGAAATCGGCTTTCCCAATGACCTCAGCTCCGGGGCTGGGACCCCAGCAACCATCCCGCCTTTACTCAGCTCTAGTAGGGCTGGATGGCTTCCTCCAGAGTTGGCTTTTGTCTATACTTGAAAACCTTGCAGCTCTAAGCGAGCTGAAGTCATGGCTGCTACCATTTCCAGGATAATCTATTTGATGTTCATCATCATGGCACAGCTGTATTTTCCAAAACCTGCTCGCATCCACTAGCTGTGGGCATCAGGTGCAATGTTTGGATGCATACCAAAATATGAACTTTCCAAAAAGGCAAGTGTGTTCATGCCTAATGCAGATACTTTCTGATTATTATCAGCTTATGGGCAACACACAATGATACATTTAAACAGAAAAATCAGAAGTCACTTTGCTGATAGGAAGGTGAGTCTCAATCTCATTTAGAGTGTCCTTAGGGTGTCAGAATTTTAAAACTATTCAGACATTTCATTTTTTTTCAGTTCTTTACTGGGATGAAAAGCCAAGGAGATAGAAAAGCATTCGTCAACCTTATTTTTCTGGCAGAGTCACTCCTACTGGTCCAAAAACATATGTCAAGACTGTAAGTAGTGTCTTTTGGATCACAAATTCCAGTGAAAGACAGTGTAAAAAAGACATCTGGTGGAACAATCTCAGAGAGGTAAGCTCTGAAAAATCCCCAGGGAGCAATGGGCCTGGAGGATAAAGCTGTCAACAAAGAAACATGGACAACTTATATATGGTGACCAAACACAGATTTCTACTTTGGCCCTTGTCACTAGTGTTTCTCTCTTTGCATTGATATGAGAAAGACCAGACAAGAGCCTTGCATGAAACTGTATCAGTCCTTTAATCCTGGGGAGGAAGACATCATTAGTCAGCGTTGCACCAAAGCAAGAAGCAGAGGAGCTACCAGGCTGGGGAGGGGCAAGCATGTAGTGCTGGGCTGTGGGGGTTTGTGGTTTTCTCTTTTTCTTTCCTTTAGGGAAAGGAAAAATTAAATTCACCTTCTCTGCTTCAGCTCCAGGAGGACACTGCAGACCAGAAGGAGATCATGTGGCATAACAACATGTGATGATGGCAGGTAAAAGGTTCTTTTGTCAAAAGCTTAAACTTATCAGTGTCTGTAGATCAGCATTTACCATTATATATAAATTCAGAAAGATAATTTTCCAATATTTAGGGATTTAAAAATCAAAAGGATTTAAAATTCAAAAGGATTTAAAATCCAAAGGTCCTCTCTAATCCACTGACAAGGAAAACTCTTTTTGTAACACTTACACAGTGACTTTTCAGCATACCCTAAGTGTTAAAACTGCTTTTCCTTCATTTGCATCAGCAACGGGGTAGACAGACTAACACGAGACATGGGCTGGTTACTGTCAGCTGCCTGTGTTTTTGTTGCCTATTCCATTAAGGAAGATTATTTGCTCATCTTCTTCGACTAACGAGCAAGGTACTTGAAGCTACCTTGCGTTTACAACAGGTAAAGGACACAATGAAGAAGATGGGAGAAATGAAGGTGTGGTGAGTTGTCACCAGCAATAGCCCGTGGTGTCCTGGAGCAGATCCCAAGGCAGCCAGGAGGTGCTTTAATACTGCAGGGACACATCTGGGGATCTGCTCCAAATCACCCTCGTGCCTGTGGCCCATGCCAGAGCAGCATCTCTCCCACCATGTGTCACCAGGCATGTGTCCCAGGAAACCCACAGGCACACATGCAGACAGACGTATTTAATTAACTTATCTACTGCTATGCACCCTGCGCTCATAACTCACTTCAGGTGTGTCCAGCAAGGCTGTTTATGGCAAGAAGGATTGCTGTGCCCACAGAGCTTCACAGAGCACAGCACATCCCCACTCATCTACTGCATGTGTTTAGTGATACCTTTTGTGTAACAGCACAAAATAGGTGACTCTGGAAAGGAGGGCAGCTGAACGACCCTCACATAGTGCAAGATTAAGGGCTACAAACTCCTGTAATTCCAACAAGTGACAGACTCCTGCACTTTCCTTACCAATTTGTTCACACCGGAAAGCCTTCACAAGCTGTGTTGCTCACCACAGGACAGGTCTTACACACAGGTCCCTGTGTTTCCAGCTCCTAAACTGGGCTGTATCATCAAGGAGGGAGGCCTGTTAGCCTCCTCATCTCTTAGCACTGTGAAGGAAGACATCAGGATGCTGGATACTCAGGGAGAAGCGCTAGGAAAATAAAGTGCTTTATCAGTTTCATCAGTAGATGACATTTTATCTTAGCAGATTGTTCTTTTTTTTCACTAGAAAGCATAGATTTGCAGTAACTGGCAGATGTTAGAAAAGATGAAATAAGAAGGTGTGTTATTAAGATGGTAAGCAGCGACAGGCGTCTTCCTTAGCTACTCCAGTATAGCCATTCACTACCCGTGTTGCCTAATTAGCCACCACCACTTACCCCAGGGAGGGGAAGCCCTGAGAGCTGCTGCTCTCCTGCTCCTCCTCCTCAGTATGACAAACAAAAGCAGCCAAAGCAGCTGTTCTGAGCCACTGGCTCCTTCAAAGGTGAGGACAGAATGATCTGTTTCTGCTCCTTACTTACTCCTGGATTATATATAATATAATTTATATTATATTATATATATATAAAATTTCCTCTCTAGTCTAAAACATCTTGACTACCATTGCTACTGCGTACTTTAAGCAATAGATTCCTGCCTTTTGAAGATACTTTGGAAACCTCATGCATCATGGCGTAAAAAATTATGAAAGTTTATTAGTAGATTCCTGAGTGTGTCTTTCTATAGGTTTTATAGAAAGAAAAAAATACAATTCTATTAACATTGAAATTCAGAATGAGTTATTCAGATTAGGAAATTTCTAAAAAAAGTTTCTCAATAGTTTTAGAAGGGAGTCCTTTCAGGGTTCCCATCACAATTAAAAATTTCTTCCCAGCCACAGATCTTGCTGAACTGAAAGTCAAAATCAGCATTTTTTGGCATGTGTAAATGATGTAATACTCAGGCTCAAGATGTTAGATGTAAAACAACACTGGCATAAGGTCAGTTTTAACTGCATGGAAAAATAGTAGAATTTCAACACAGTGCAGCAATATATAAAATTCACAAATGTTTACTAATGCACACAGGCAACACAAATCAAACATCCTTTTTTTTCTTGAGACATACATTGTTTTTTTCAGACATCATATTACCGTGCAATAAAAAAGCCCAAATCACTTATCAAAAATACTGCCAATGAAAAAATAGGATTGCCACTTTGCTGGTGGTCTTAGCAGATAAAGCAAAATTGCCACTATACATCATCCTTAAAAGAAAGACAATACCAAAGGGGAAGCTGCCAGAAGGTGCCATTTTCAGATGTCAAGATAAGGGATGGACGTGTGAATTAATGCAAGACTTGTTGCATGTTGTCTGTAACAGGCAACCTGGTGCCCTGCTAAAGCAGACAGCGATGCTTGCGCTTGGATGCATTTCTAGGGTGTATAACTGAAGGAACCTAAGAGAAACTTAAGGAAACAAATACTAGTCTTCAGAATGTTTCTGGAGGCGACTGCTTTGGGTTCTTGATGGTGCTGTAAGCCGTCCTTTTGGAGCTGTATGGAGAAACAATGCAGAGATGGGATCCTGGGGGAAGAAAATCCATCGGAAAAATCCATTAACCCTAAGGGCATAAATCGAGAAGCCACCTTTGGCCTTCCTGGGACAAGGGCTTCTCGGAAAGAATCACTGGTGTCCATGTTGTGAAAAGGCTGTGTAAGTACCATATTTCAGATACTGAGAATGACAATGTTAATGACATTATGCAGAACAACACGGTTAGTGGGCACTGCAAGAAATATTGACCATATTAAATGGTCATATTAACATGACCATGTTAACAGTAATGCTAAGAACTACAGTGATTGTAGGGGCAGGTAAGTGTTTCATCAGCAAAATGAGTGACCACCAGGGCAGGGGCAGGTTTTGGCACATAAAGAGGCACAGTTTTGAAGCTTTTTTTTGGTGTTATGTGTGATTGTGGTAAGTGTCAAGATTACAAGGATTGGTTGTCTACAAAGCTAGCTATACTCTTGGGAGCAAGCAAAGGACCGTTGGGGAATCTGTGATGCAGGCTTAGGTTTCCCTGGGCTAGCATGTAATGTCCTTCTGAATCTATCTGTATGTGGGACTTAAATACATTAACCAAGACTATCTAAAACCTCACCTGTGTTTAAGGGTAGATTTGCACCTATTTTGGACTTCTGAAAATGGATGAAAATTAATCAATTTCTTTTTGACAGAAAAATATGCTTAGCTGAGTGTCTCAGAAATTAAAAATTAATGTTCTTCTGGCCACAAACTTTTCAGAAAAGTTACTCTCCAGCAACCTAAAGCCTCTTGAATGTGTCATTCTTAGGCTGAAGAGCGTGTCTATGCTGCTTTGCTTTCCTATATCTCTAACTCATTATGTTTTCACATTGCGTGTCCTTTCACTGCCAGAACTGTATTTTTGGCACAGCTGCCAGCTGGTCGCTTTGCTCTGGAGACTCCTCACAGCAGCTCTACCAGAACATGGAATCTCCTTAAGTTCTCTGTGTACCTTGTCTTATTTAGACAGATGAAGGGTCCAGAGCAGAGGTGTCTGAAAACAGGATGCCTTGGTACTCCATAGCTCAGAGCTGCTCATGCACCCTCCGCTGTGTCCTCAGACCACTGCAGAGCCAGCAGGGACAGGTGAGGGTAAAGCAATATAACTGCAAAATCAGTTCAGCCATTTTCCTGCAAACAGTGAAGGCTGTCGTCCCTACAAAGCCTTTATATTCTAAAAAAAAAATCTAAAGAATTTACATCTGCTCCCTGACACAAGTATAAATCCAGAAAACTCTGATACTGGGAGCTGGGAATGAGGCATCTGTGTGGCACTGGGATGCCTGTGTCTATGCTGAGACAACTGAAAGCAGAATTTAAATGCTAGTTGTATTCCTTCACCTCTAACATGACCATGCTTGAGTTGGCCCTAAAGATTGTTTTAAGAAGAGTGTTGTAGTGCTAAACATATTTTACTGTTAAATCTTTAACTGAATTTTCACTGGTCATGTAAAAAGCCAGAGTAATACCGGAGTTACATTTCTACTGACTTACACTCTTCACAAATGAAAGAAGGTGAGACGACTTGCTAACTGGTGCAGTAATTAATCTTCAAGAGGGTAGGAGATACAACATTAAATTGGAGCTCAGGTTACAGGGATGAAATAAATGAACAAGTTCAGTGTCTCTAATATCTTACCACTTATTCCACAAGCTGTCTAAGTACATCAAGAGATTTAATTAATGCTGAGATTCCCTGATCAGTTGCAGAAAAAAGACAAAACACAGTGTATGGCAAAAGAGTCCTAATCAGACTGACCTGCTACGTGGTACCAGAATTATCGGTGTACCCTACATGCACATTGCAGATGATGTACAATCTCTGCGTCAGACTCTGCTGAAATTCAGACCTACACTGCAAGTCCCCCTACTCAGAAGGGCATTTAGAACAACCTGAGAAGACCTTAACTGATCAATTTGTCAAGGAGAAAATTTTCACTGTTAAACTTTAAATGGAAAAGGAGTTTCTTCGAAAAGGCAAGACTCTTCCATCATGTACAAGCTCTTTTTACAGATTAGCTAACATTTCTGGGCTGCCCACCCACTTCCCCAGTACAAACCCTGCCGAGGACAAGCCCTACAGTTCAAGGCCCTGTGGAGGAATGAATGAAGCTTGAAACTGCTCCAGGTGGGAAATGAGAACCTTCTTCCCCTTCATCTGACTAGACAGACAGGTTTGCTCCTTCTGGAGCCAACAGCTCAGCAGGGAGCTGTGCCTCACAGGGTCTGTATCCGTCCTGCCCCAGGTGCAGCTGCCAGAGCACCACAGGAGCAGCAGGGTCAGGCCTGGCATGGGGCAGCACCTTGAGGTTCTGCTTTAATTACTTGCTCTTTTGACTTCTGCACAAGAACGGAAGCATTTTTTTTGGAAAGGGGAGAGAAATCACAGTGTGCTGGGGAGTTTAAGTGGGGCATGGTTTAATTTAATAATTTAATTCTCTTTTCTCCAGATAGCAGCTGGGCTTTGTATCCCAACTAATTTAGGTAGGAAGCTTGTTTTTATTCCATTAACTTGCAGCATGGATGTCACCAGCCATAGCTGATAGCAGTGACCACTGCCAGAAAGTCATCAACACTTTTATGTTTGTAGGTTCACAGTACTCCTTATTATGCCTACAAAACATATAGCAGTGGATCTGCACAATTTATTCTAGAGCGGAAGCTACTTAATGCTCCACTATGTTAAAAATGCAAAAGTGAAAAAACTGATCTTGCCTCCATCGCTCAGATAGCAGCCGTCACTGGGGAAGGACCGAATCCAGAGCCTGTGACAGTGTTTTCTGATGAGCTATTGGCACATTAGAGACTTACCATGTTGACCTGGGGAGGAGCACACCTGTTCAGTCAACCCGTGTGCATGATAACGTATGATAATCGTGCATCAGTGCTTCTGGGGACTCTGTCTTTACACCCAGACTACCGAGAGATCATGCCATCTATAACGCCTACATGAGTAGGCAGGGTTCTAGTCGTTGAATAATGTTGGAGCTTGTTTGTTACTCTTTTCACATGCTCAGATTGGCAAGAAGTTGACAAGATCTTGATCTAAATTCTCATTGATCGTTTGATTTCAGAAGAGCTGTAACACTCTGCAGTAGCTACGAATTTGGCCAGTTTTCTATATCATGTTGGTTGTTTAAGGACCAAGCAGAATATTGTTTTTTCTTTAGAGGTTGATAAGTTCAGTCCTCAGAAGAAGCTGTTGACTACCATTAGTAGTGGGTTCATTTGTTCTCTGCTGGACACTGCCAGCCAGCAGGGGTTTAGGCTGTTGTGCAGCTCCCAGCTCAATTATTTCTCAGGGCTCTTTGTTTAATATAATGGGGTCAAATTCAGACTGTAGGTGGTTGATGATTTCTGGTCCAATTTACAATAGCCTGTCTGCAAGCCCACCTTGAATCCAGTTAATCTCTTTTGTGAAATAAAGTGAAAACTCTGTGAAGTGTTCAGTGTTTTGGTCCAATATTTAGTTTGTATTATGTAAGCTCATTAGCAATTTTTCCTGTTCAGAGTGACTATGACATATTTATGCAGCTGTCTTGATAGAGGAATTATTTTTATTTCCCATATTGTAATGCACTGCAGTGGGAAGTCTTTCTGCTGAAAAATGAAATGAAGCAATAAAAATAGGTTTAGTACTACCAGTATCTGCCATTAACTGGTTTGCGAACCTCAAGTTTGCAACTAATCAAATATTCCTGATCACTGTTAAGAGTGTGATTTTGTCTTTAGGAGGCCACAGTACTCTGGTTTGTCAATATATAGGCATTGTAGCTGACCATTTGGCCCTTTACAGTGGGTATTAAGTTGCCACCTTGGCTCACTCACAAACACTGAAAAGGACTAAGGGCTGAAGGACCCAACAAGTTCTGGAACGTTACGGTGGGACGTAGGTGTGATGCTTGCCTTGGGAATCACGCAGAAAGCTCTGGGGATTCAAGGACCTTTGTGAAATAAACTGCTGCATTTATTTTCATGTTTTATGGGAGGGCTGAAACAAAAGGCCTCAATCTCACGCTGTCTAAACAGAGTAGCGATGAGACTAATTATCTTCTTCTGGATTAAGGCTCTAATCCAGACTGTACGGTACAGAGATCCAGACAACACTTGACATTTCATTATTTTTACAATGAGGCAAATAGATAAAATATTAGGAAAGCCTTAGCAATGATAATCCAGAATGCAGGGTACAGTCCCGTATCAGGCTATTTCTACTAGGAGATAAAGTGAGTCATCTGGACCTGATGTAGTGTGTTAGAAATCTTAGTTTTGCTGAAACAACAACTACGGAGATAATGTATAGTAGATTTTATGTATAGTCCTGGTGGTAGACATAACCACCTGCTTGCAAAGAAGAAGTAAGACTTTGCAGTTTTCTGGTATATAGCACCTTTTCCTCTTAAACAAGTGTTTTTCCTTCTATAGCAGTCGACGTAGCAAAGACAACACTGTACCAGAGAAGTATCTTTGTTTAATCTGAACTGTGTGTCATATTACTCTATATTGCATTCACTTCAGTCCATGCATGTTTGTTTCTTTGATGCCTATGCAGATCTGAGCACTTGCTATTTATTTTTGTGCAGGAGAAAGTGGCTGATGTTTTGCTTATATTGCAATTGTCTGATTTTACTTGCTTACGAATAGAGAAGCTTCATTTTAACAGTTGTATCAGGATTTTTGCAACATAGGGATGCTTTTCAAATATAAAAAAAAGTTACCAGAGTGATTTAAAATGTAAAATAATGTAAGTATAGCATTCTAAATATATTTGCTTTTGTGATAGAATAAAATAAGCTCCATTTGCTAATTCCACAGTTGGTGGAAAAAGATAGAAAAAAATTTCCCTTTATTTCCCTTTGTAGATAAAGACATGAGTGCTGATTCTTTGCTCATGAGATAAACCTTCTTTGTGGCAGTAATAGATGCAACTTGCAAACAGGAGAAGAGGTAAGTAGCAAAAAACCACAAAACTTACTATTCAGAAGCAAAACTAAAATAGATATTTTATCTCTGAAAGTTATCTCACTATTGAGTAAATAAGATGTCAAAACTAACTGTACTCCTGGGTTGGTTTCTGTTCAGTTCTTTCTCAGGAAAATTTAATAAAAAGGTGAAACTGAATAACGACTATGAGCACGTGAACAGATTCTTTAAGCTGCCACAGGTCAGTGAGCTTGGAAAGGCACCACAGAAGTTTCTAGGCAGCTCTATATTTAACATTTATATTTTATGTCTTAATTTTCTTAATTTCTTATCTTTATTGTTATCCTTATTCCTTATTTCTACAGTTCTATTTTGAGCATTTGTATTTGACTTCAGTTCTAAAAACTTTCAGAATTTTGAATAAACAATGAATATTTCCTTCCTTTTTCTTCTTTTTTTTTTTTTTTTTTTAGTTTTTTTCTGCCCAGAAAAACCTGACTTCGATACCAAAAAAACAAAACAAAACAAAAAAACAAAAAACAAACAAAAAAAACCTGCAGAAACTCAAAAAAAATAAAAACAAAAAAAAAACACAAAAAAAACTCGACGATTCTTTCAGCTTTATTAACATTTTCCATTGTTTCTTGCGATTTGTGTCTCGTTCTTTGTAGTATTGATGATAACGAACATTTGATAATGAATTTTTTTTTTTTTTTTTTTTTTTTTTTTAGATGAGCATCCTTTTGTTGTCCTTTCACTCTGTTCCGGTTCCAGCTGCTAATACACAAGTAATAGAATCCAGTCTTAAGAAAAAATGAGACCCTGAAGGTAAAAAGCCTGAAAAGTTCAATACGGAACTGTGAATAAAATGTATTGAACTAGGAGCCCAGTTAAGGTTTTGGTGAAGCTTCTCATGTAAATGTTAGTTAACAGAACATCAGCAAAAGAATGAGTAAGAAACTGGTTAAACAGTAGATATTTAGCTGAGCTGAGTGGGAAAGGTATTGGAAAAACAGTACTGGTTCAAAGCCTCATCAAATCTAAGGAGTTGAAAAAATGTTTTCATTATTACTATGACATGAAACAGATGTGTTAATGAACTCTGCAGGTGATGCAAATTTGAAAGGCACTGATGGTTTGTATCAGGTCTGGAATATTATATAGTCAGAACCTAAGGAATAAAAAGTTTGAAATTTAACAAAACCAAATGCAACATTAAAAAGAACTCTGGCTGCAATCTGGAATTTCATCAGAAACATCAGAAGAAGTGAAAGTCATCCTTTAATCAGTGAGCACATACAACTCCAAGCCACCAATGCAATTGATCAGAGACCTGGCTTCAGAACCCTCCTGAGTGATGCTTTCTTCATTGAACATTTTGATTAAATTGCAGTAACACCTTTTCCTTGGGTGCATCTTCAGCTCCTATCAGAAAGCAAAACTGACCACTGAGCTCAGTATCCAGAAATGATTGTCAAAACTCTTCCATTTGCACACTGTGGTATTAACTTTCTGCAGACTTGCAGTCTCACAAATGCAGTTCTTGAGATATCAGTTTTACCTTTTTGATCCTCTATTTACACATTTTTGCAAAGAAAAGAGGGTTTTCCTGACTCCTAGACCTCAGCATGCTTTTCATGAATGCTTAGGCAAACTATCTGCAAGCATGAAATGGTTGAGGAAGGAAAGGGGAAGGAAAATGGTTGCCATTAGGAAGGATGAAGTGTCACTCTTTTGCTGGTTTTATCAATAGGTACCCACGAGCTCCCAGACCTGTGCTGCCCAGAGCTGTTCCTGGCAGGCATCTAAGAATGGAACTCTGTGGTTGGACACTGTGGTTTTCAGACTGGAGTAGAAGACATTTCCCTGAGATTTCATGTCTTTTCCACTGGTTTCTTTCTAGCTCATTTGAAAAAGTGGCAATGTAAAAGTGCCAGAGAAGTTCTTGGTTCTCTAGGGCAACTCTGGAGATAATAGGCTGCACAAGGTACCTTCAGCTTAGTAAAGCCTTTATGCTGCTTAGCTGCTGGGTATCCCCTTAGAGGAACAAGAGAAAGATGATATATCATCTGTTTGTTTTTTTTTTTTTTAATTGTCAGTCACTAAAAAAAAAAAAATAGAAAAAAACCCTGTTGTCCATCTGAAGCACTTTGTATGCATGAGTCACCCTTCAGGCACCTGGTGGAGATAAACTTCTCAACTGTCAGAAAAACTGCTGGACCTTTTGGTACAAAAGATCATCCTCTTAAGGATACTTAATGGCTGGGTAGCAGTCTCCTGTGTGAATGTATCCGAGTAATTATAGCTTAAAGTTATACTAATCACTCCTAATAGAGATGGACTGTTCCTCCTGCTGTGTCCCTCACTGCTCCCAGATGAGAACTATCTCAACAATTTGGGATTAGCAAAACCACTTGTTATACTATTAGCTTCATAACTTTATTAACATCTTTGATTATTGAACAGATGGATGAATCTTAATCATTCTTTAATGGAAGATTAAATAGCTTAAATTATATCAATCATATTTAAGTCTTTACTTAATAAAACAACAATTTAAGTTGGGTCATCAGTAGGGTTTGAACCCAGGGCCTTAGATTAGCAGCCAAGACTTCCTCCATTAAAAGAGTAAACCCATTAGCTGCTTGCAGTTGTACACTTACATCTATGTACATTGGCCATTAAAATATATGACACACGCTGTGCCAGTGGATTACACATTGAATTTTGAGATTAAGAATTCCTAGGTTCCTTTTGTGCCTCTCAGAAGGAGTTTTGCCCCCTGAATAGAGTAGGCAATGAGAAATGGGTCAGCTGGTGACAGTGTTCAGTTATATTTTTACATAAAGCTTGTATAAATGCTCAGGTATCAAACAACTTTATTAAAATATCTGGTTCCATTACCTTTGGTTCAGAGACACGTAAGAGTCAAACATGCATATTTGGTGTATGCACTTTGAGATCCAGACAAAAAAGAGAGTTCTTGAAAAGTCATTATGAGCAGAATATAACTATAAGAACACAGTAAAAACTGTGGGGATTGATTACAGTATACTTTTTGTCATCTACTTCAGGTAAACTGCCTCACTGTAAACAAAAGTTTTCAGAGTTGTTTTTTTTCCCTCTACATCATTTTTGCTGTGCTACCTGAATGTTAGGTAACCTCAGATACTCTTTGTGACCTCCCCTGGGGTCAAGACTGGTTTGCACTGACCCAGAATCCCACCTGCGCCTTATTAAAGCCCTTTATCTGCCACCTTATCAGTCGCCTTACTAGAGGTAACACACCAAACTTTACTGAAGGTGACAAATGACACCACTGACTGGAGATAAGATGTAATATTCTCTGAATATTTAAAGAAAGATCCAGTGTAGAGTGGTTCAACAAATGTCATGTGAAAAAGAGGTCTTCAATCCTAGGTATAAATTTGAATGCAGTATGTTTACAGTGCCAGTCTACAGCAAGCTTTGATTTCGTGACTGCATGCAGAGAATTGATATGTTCATTTTTGTAAATAATGTTGGATTAGCAGAAAACCCGTGAATGTTGCTTGACAGTGGTAACTCAGAGCTGCAAATCCAAGACAGAAGGTGAAGTATGGTAAATTCAAGATCAGCCACTGATACGGAGTTTGAGAATACCACCTCCAAAAGCAAAAGACCCAAGAGCACACTGAGGAATGTGTTTGGCCCCAGTTTAGTGGGAACAGAAACTACAAATTTCTCATCACAAACACTTCCTGTGGCATCGTTTGGCTTCCTTCAGGGGGGTTTAAAAACAGGTCGAGCTCTAGCTAGCTTTGGAAAATTCACAATAAAAGGTACAATTGCAAAGTAGCTCCATAGCTGTGTATTAAGTGTTATAATTCTGCAAACTTTGCAAGTTTGCCCATCAGTCTTCCTCCAAACTTTACATACATAGTAAAGATTAAAATTTTATTTGGAGATGTCATTTCACTTTACTGCAAATCAGTACATCAGCTCTTCTGTAAGTGCACTCAGTTGCTCCCTGAAGAGAGAGAGAAACTTAGCAGTGGTATATATATATTTCCTGCTCATTACACTGTAAAAACCCTTGGAGAACTGATAAATTGATTAGCACAAGTCAGAAGTGCATCTTTGTCTTGATCAATACATTTGTGTGTTGTGGACTTGCTAATGGCAAGTGTCAGAGTGCCCACCTGTTTGAAATAATTGCAGGATACAAGCATTAACCTATTGAAAGAGCACATTTATTGGGCACAAAGAAAAATTTATGATCTTCAACTATACAGTCTGTGCAATAACACTGACTGCCAAGTAGAGTAGAGATAGTTCAGCTGTATTAAAATAGCAGGTAAATCTGGAGTCTGGGGTTTGCTCCAGGTATTTAAAGACCTGAGCAGAGCATAATGAAGGAACAGATGTACCACTTCAAGCCAGTATGGTACATGAGTAGCCTCAGAGGAGCGTTGGAACACAAAATAAAAAAAGATACAACTCTGATCAAAAATATATATTTAAAGGTTCAGAAAATAGCACGACTGTTTACAGAGTCTGTACGGAGTCTTCAAGGTCTGATATAGGTGTACTGTAGCTGTAATTCATGTCACTCCCTGAGGATAAGGTACTTTTTTATGCTCTTGTAAATTATTTTATATCTTAAAATATCTTTTCCAGGTGAACTGAAACACCTAGCAGGTTGCTTTTAAGTACTCTGATATTTCTGACTGGCTGTGTTTTTCATTTTAAGCTCACAAAATGGAGGAGGAACTCCCTGTTTTGTGAATCCTATAAACAAGTAGGTAGAAAGTTCTCAGTTGAGATTAAGTTAGGTTGCCTTGTTAGCATGCAGGAATTAAATATTTCCCAAGAAAGCACCTAGCTGCCACAGTAAGCTTATTCTAAAATAAGCTGCTTTCAGTATTTGCTGCTGCTGCTATTCTGCTCCAAATGGCATATTTCCCTACTCAGCAGGAGATAAGTATTGTCTGGTGGTTCCATATCTCACCTGGTAGAGGTTATGTCTAACTTCTGGTACTCCAAGGCACAAATAAGCATGACTTTCTAAGCAGAACAGAGGAGACTCAGAACAGCCAAACTGCAGAGAGACCTGTACCAGACCTGCCCACTCGTCTTTCTTAGAGGAGACAAGAGATGTCTGAATATGTCCTGATGTATGGAGATGGAAAGGGGGTAACAGAACCATAGAAAAGTTTGAGTTGGACAGGACCTTTGAAGGCCTTCTAGTTCAACCCCCCTGCAATAAGCAGGAACATCTTCAACTAGAGCAGGTTGATTAGAGCCCTGACCAACCTGACCTTGAATGTTTCCAGGGATAGAGTATCTACCACCTCTCTGGGAAACTTGTTGCAGTGTTTCACCACCCTCACAGTTACGAATTTCTTCCTTATATCTAGTGTAAATCTTCCTCTTTCAGTTTAAAACCATTACCCGTTGTCCTATCACAACAAGTCCTACTAAAAAGTCTGTCCCCATCTTTCCTATAAGCCCCCTTTAAGGACAAAAGGCTGCAAAAGGGTATTTGAGATTGTTTTCTGAAACCTCAAAACATTGAGGTTTTGTAGTAGTTACGTGGAGATGGAGTTAACACCTGGGCTTGGGAGGAACCTTCTTAATTATAGGTTAAGAGCTGACACCTGAATTCAGACCCAGCACCTTGATTTATTCCTTGAAATAAGACCAAATGGGTAACAGTAGCCCAAAAAGCTCATAGAAGAGAAGTTAGTGGAGTGACTGTTCCTCATATTAAAGTAAGAAAACAGTGATCAGGAAGTGTAATATTGAGTTTTTCCTCCTTGTTTTCTGTAGTGCTGAGCTTGCAGGAGAGAGAATGTGCACTTCTCAGGTATCTTGGAAGTGCTTTTAAGTGTTTTGAACACATCTGCTAGGCTCTGAAAATGCTTTAATTACTAAAGGCTAAGGCTCGTATGGGTTGGGTTTTTTTTGTTTTTAACTTCTACAGGTAATCTGATAGTCTTTTCTGTTCTCTGTAGTTTCCTATAGTCACACTGAAGTTAGCTGTATAAATAACAGAAATTTACTCACCCTAATGTATCTTTTAAAATAATATCAGAGCATGAGGTACTATTGCTGTAACATAGAAAATAAATGTAATGCCATTGTTAACAGCATGTAGTGCTCCTGCAATCCACAAAGGTACAGAAAAGTAAGATGGAGTTTAAAGAATGATTAAAGGGGAGCACTGAATTAATAGAGCAGCAAGTGACCTCTTTACCCTGTAGTTTTGCTGTTTATATGAGAAGTCCTTTAAATACTGGTGTTAACCTAGCTCTGTTTTCACTAGCTGTAGGCTAATACATTTGTTACTAGGCAAAAGCCATCCTTTTTGGAGCGCTGTGGCAAGTGTCGGTGCAAATTGAAAAGAACCCTTTGGGACTTGTTCTCAGTACAACTGGCTCTCGTGGTAAAATGGAGAGGCAGCCTTTAATTAAATGTAAAAATGTTTCAGGAAGGTAGTGATAAGTAGCCCAAAGCAACCATGTTCTGGGCTTCGCTGCTGAGCTGGATCGACCCTCTGATACGTGCTGAAAGGAACTCGTGTGAATCCAAGAGGAGCAGTGCAAGGTAAGACATTGGTGACACAGGTTCTGGGAGAGCATTTAAGATCCACTGATTTGTCTGAGGACTCGGTCTGGTGAAATATTCAGCTCTTGTCTTCAGGCTTTCCATAGTAACATATCTAATACAGAAACTGTAATAGTGACTTAGTACGCAGTTGTTAATATGAAATTCAATGCTTCCGTTTGGATACTCAGCTTTACAGTAATGAGTAGCATTTTAGATGGGAGCTATGCTGGCCGGGTGGATGCAGAGTCTGTCATGCATCTTTTGTATCTCAGCAGTTATCACAAACTCATAAAACCCCCTCTGGTTATGGCAGGTAGAAAGCTCTGAGTTGAGATGGTAGGATTTTAGATGTGGTATTTAGTTACAATAGGCCCACCTTTTCGTTGGCTAGGAGGAGATGGCTGTTCGCTTTGTCATATTCACGTCCTTCCTTCAGTTGCAGTTCTCTGGTTGCTTCTACAGTTTAGTCTGTGCAAATAGGTACAGGTAGTGCTTGGTGAAGACACCAGCAGACCAAGCTTGGGAGGCAGTTAAGTATCCAGAGAGATTTAGATCACAATCCAGTCTTGGACAAAGCACAATGTCAAGCACTGAGATACCAGTTTCACTGGTGTCTCTGGGTGACACCCACCCAACCCAGGGAGAAGGCAGCCCAGGGGCACAGCCTCTGCAGCCTGAAGGAGGAAAGGGTACTCGCAGCCTGTTCTCAAATGCCCAGGAAGGCATTCCCTTCTTGATGAGCACCAGGCATAGAAAAGCCAGTTGTAAGTGATGGAACTTCTATGCAGGTATCTATACCCTTCATATTTACACTGTTTGCCTGCAGTACTTAGCTGCTCATAGATACCTGAAATCAGTGTACGAAATCGGAAGTTGACGATGTACGGTGAATTTGACCCTTTTTCAGCCTGTACCATGAAACAGAATCATCCATTACGTTATATTTGATTGCATTTTCATACATACCTTTTACAGAAAACCCAAATTACACTGGAAGGGTTCTTCCTAAGAACCAAGACAACTTTTCAATGTACTTTTATTTTTGCTTTTATTCTGTTCACTCTGTGGGTCCCTGTCAGTTTGCTTGATGTTCACCTCCCAAACTGAGTAAGGAATCATTGCCATAGGGATTTTATAGCATTAGAACTTATTACTGGTAATTTATTCATATTCAGATCTGACCCTTTTGGGACATGCCCTATGTAATAGAATCTTTCATTACATTATCTTTCATAATTTTTACATGGAACCCCAGTCCCACTGGATGGATGTTTCCCAAGTACTGAGAGAAGTGCTTAATGAAGGAACCGTTGCCATAGAGGTTTTACAGAGTTACAGCTTTCTATTGTTAATGTATTCAGCTTGGAAATTGTGTTTATACTGTACATGCAGATAGGCAAGCTAAAAAAGGGAGATTAAATCTCAATTAATTCTGGACACTTCTGAAACATTCTTTGGGAAAACAAAGTGCATTTATCTAAGCAAACTGAGACTGTATTTAAAGCACTGTTTGAGTGTTAGTTATTTAACATGCAAGACACCTCTAAAGGACAGGTTCATAAGCTTTATTTTTGTCGATTTATAGATAAGAGTATGAAGAAAGCACTAAATGACACACTGAGAAGAACACAAAAAACATACAACAAAAAACCCCATCTAATTCAAACTTGGGGCTTCCTGTTCCTGGCATGTCCTGTCGTTCTTTGTACAGATCTTTTGACTCCAGCTGCACGTATGTGTTACACATTTGGAATCTGCATGGCTCCCAAACTGGAAAAAATGAGAAATGATGATCAGCAATATGTGTTTTCTTGTGGAAATTTTTTTCCTCAATGAGTTACTCAATGCTTGCACTGTTGCTGAAATAACCATCAAACTGAAATGCAATATGCCATATGCAACTCTCTTAATTGCGAGGCCATTCTCTTCAACATATGTTTAGAAAAATTGAATTCAGACTTTGTAGTAAATAAGCTATTCTCTGAACGTTGCCTGCAGTACAGATCTGCAAAGATGTCTTAGCATAGGGCATGTTTGTATGAATACATACATACAAGTTTAAAATACTTTTCTTATTTTTAAGATGAAGTCAGGCTGTTTCACAGCTTTTCTCTGTAATGATATTCTCCTAAACACTCTAGGTGGGAGCAAGAGGAAAATAAAAATACAGGAACAGCCAAATGACCATTTGACTGTCAAATTCAGTAACCTATCTCTGACAGTGGCCAAAAGAGATGCTCAAGTGAGAACTGAAATAAAAAGGACAGAGGGAATCCTATTTCAAAAATTAAACAGCACAGAGACTGTTTGTGACAGATGTTGCTCTGATTAAAACATCAAATACTGTAAGATGCAAAACAAAAATTTGGTGAAGGCAATGGGACTCTATCTCTAATGTGTACAGAAATAGATACATCATGCACAAACAGTTTCTCTCTCCTGATTTCCATGGTTTTCTAGCTTGTGAGCCTACAGTTGACAGACATCCAGACTGAACGTGAGGCGTGTGCTCTTGCTCAGGCATCTAGATCTGAGGGGGGACTGCAACAGTTGAAAGTCCAGAGTGCCAAGCTGTCATGAAGTCGGAAGGATGCTCTCACCTTCCCACTCAACATCACCTACAACGCATAAGGGACTTATGCTGTCTGGGTCCAGCTAGGTCTGGGAATGCTGGAAGTTTAAAATCAAGAGGGCCACCAGAGGTCTGTGCCCTCTCTCTCACGAAGTGACCTGCTCTGCCAAGGCTAGGAGGAGTTTTTAACATGGATGAGCGCACTCTTCTTCAAAGCCGTAAAGGGGATGGGAGGATTTTGTTTTGTAGCTGATGGAGTAGACTTGTTAATAAGGTCTTAACAGTTAAATCCTGTTTTGAAAACATTCATCCCCATTCCTATCTCATATGCTTACTTTCTTTCTACCTTCCATTCTTTGGTAGCTGGAGCATTTTTTCCATTATTTATAGCCATGGCTAACAAGCAATCGGACCTGACAAGTAGTGGGTAGAGTATCCCCTTATATTCTAGCACAGAATGAGCGGACCAGTCACAAAGTACCAGCCTGTAGGGAAGCTGGGTGGGACACTGGTGACCATGAGCACCCAGAGGAGCAGTGAGAGAGTGGTGACTCCAGAGTCTGCAAATGCGTATACACTTTAGTTTGGTCACACAGCCTTGCTGAAAGAGCTTGGTTCTGTCCTCAGGACAACTGTCTGCCAAAAGGATGATGCCATTCCTTAGTAAAACTTCTTTTTTCAAGCTGAGATCCCTTTTACATCTGCCCTCCCCCCCCTTTTTTTTTTTTCCACACAAGGCCATTTTCAGTCTAACCCTAGCAAATCGCAAGCAAGCTATTTAGCAAATGAATGATAGTAAATGTTCTCCTGGATAACCTTGGTCGTAGATACAAATTGGCAGTGCTGTTCATGTGGGCAGGATTTTGGGTTGGTGCTAGCTATTGCTGGGAATTTTCCTCTCTACCATATTCCAGCCGTACATTTCATGGCTCTCGGTGGCAATACTATTTCCATTTCTCCCCAGCATGAGAGAAACAACTAGAATCCTGGCTTGCAATCTGTCTCACTAATGCTTAAGCTGGTGTTCACAACCCTAAGGGCTTGTAGGCAATTTAATTACATTCATTTCATAATTTCAAGTGATGGTATTTTGTAAACATTTTTAATGTATCATCATTAATATGCTAAGGAAAGAAATCTATTTCTGCCAGGAAAGAGGAAATAAATCTTCACTATCTCTTTGGTCCACTAGTTTACATTTAGAATAGAACACCTTTTCTGAAAAGCTGTTGGAGACATATGCTCCCATTATTATCTCACAGTGATTTATCACTAACTCTAAAATAAACATTATATCCAAGTTACCTGCTTGCTACTGCCCTTACTATGCCTTTTTGGAACATCTTAAAGAACCAGCATATGAACATTGATGTGCATTTGTTTAGCTTGGTGGTTTTTTTCTTTGCCTGTACTCTGTTTTTATATTGTCGCCACACTTATTTTTTCAAATTGTGTGAAGAATGGGAGAAACAAATAAAAACAAAATTGCCATCTGACATCCTAGGTAGTAGAAGGCAAACTCCCACATAGAAACCAACACTGAAATGTCCTTATTAGAAGAATATTGAGTTGAAAAATTTTCATGCTCTATGGAAAAGCTCACTAGAACATAAGGTATACTATGTCCTTAAGGTCAAGAGGATCTTTTTACCTACATATTTGGGGCTGGGTTAAGTTACCCTTGGTAACTTAAAACAGGCATAGACCACAGTCTGAGCTGCCCAGCATCTCTCCATTTGTGAAATGGGACATCTGTTCTCCTCTTTCCAGCCACTTTTGCAAGTATAAAATAGCACTATTTCCAATAGCGTTGAGAAGAAGGTGTTTTCTTGTATCTGGAAGACAGAGTTGATCCAAGGCATAAGACAAGTGGAACCTGTAGTCCTCTGCCTTAGTGGTGTCTGCCTGTTGGTTAACTAATCGCAGGCTGCACCCATTTCAGAACAATGCCATTAAATTATGGATATTTACTTAAATTTGAGAGGTAACAATCTAGTATCCCTCTCAGTATAAGGCATCCTGTTATACCATAGCTGTGTAAACCAGCAATAATTAATAGTTCCAAAGGAACTTACCTGGAGTTGAGGTTAAGGAAAACAGGGCAACAAAGAATAGAGTGAGGTTGGGGGAAGTTATACAATTGTGCGGCTACATTTTAAAGGAAAAAGCTGACTAGAAGCCACTTGAGTACTTCCTGAAGGCTAATGTTATTTATTTTGGTTTTAGCTGCTTGATCTATGTTGCAAATCTTCTAGTTCTCACACTCTGTACAGAATTAGAGCTCAATTAATGAGGTTGGTCACAAGATGCATCATTGCCCCAACTTGAAAGATGAGGGGAAGGAGGGAGAAAGGTCACTACTGAGCCCTTCATTACTATACCATTTTCTCCTTTGTTTCTAGTGATCATTGTTGCAGTAAAATTTGTTAATAGCTATGTGAGGGAAGCTAGCCAAGCTGAAGTATCTCTGCTGTTTCACTAAAAACTTCACCCAGTGTCAGTAATTTTCCCTTGAGCAGTGGATTAATCCTGAACATTTAAGATACTTGTCTCCGTTTTGGAAAGGCTGTTTTAGACTCATAAATGTTTATCACTGCGTGAAACTACTAAATCCTGCTTCCTGGTGGTTCTGAGGTTGTGCAGTGGCAAAATTATACAGAAATTTGGGCCGATTATTTTAAACAATAATAAATAAATAAAATGATTGCCATCAGGTACGAAACTCTCATTGAGTGCGTGTAGACTACTGCTTTAGGATTATTAGAATAGCACGTCTTGGTCTTAAAGCATTGAGAAGAACTGCTTTTTTTGCTGTGTTTACAAATTCATGTGCACAAATTCAAAACCTGAAGGATTGCCTATAGATATTTGCCAAATACAGTATAACTAATGCTATGTGGTCTTAGAGCAATGTTGTGTTTTACTCTGTGGAAGTAAGCCCTGCATTGCATATTTATTTACTTCAAATGTTTCATATTTTTCAACATCATCTCTATAGTTATTTTATCTGGTAGATTCTTAGTAAAAAATACAGACACACATCACAGAATACCACAGCAGGTTTTCCTGGCAAAAATGCCAGGAAATTCTAGTTGTTTCTCTCATGCTGGGGAGAAATGTAGCCTGCTAGAAGACAGGAGCTGAGGTTAAAAATAGTTAGCATGTGACAGTGCAAGATAGGGGTTTGGGACTTTAAGATCCAGTCTAATTATTCACTAGACCAGTATGCTTCTGTCATCTTCACCAATTCAGAATAACACTTGGAAAAAACAAGTGACCCTCACTATCATACATAATGTGGCAGCTTAATTGGCAAGAAGAGAGTGAAAAGTAGGCTAGGAAAACCCTTTGAGACTGATGGAGCATATTTCAGTGGCTTCATCAAGGTAATGTTCCCCAGGTGATTGGAGGCAGCAAATATTTCATCAGGAAAAATATAAAGGTGCTTCAACTGCAGAACCCCAAACAAATTATTACAAACACTTTTTTTTTTTTTTTTTTTTTTAAAGAGCCTTTCATATCCTACAAATCTAGAGGAAAAGTAGAAGAAACTGATTAATTTTAACACTCATAAATTATGGTGTTAGTGCACCTAAAAATAACTTGCATTTGCAGTGAGATTTAACTCAGTTGTGTTACATGTTTGATTTCACCAAAGGAGGGAAACAGTCAATGTGTATTTTTGTGCAGGTTAGCACATAGCACGCCCTTTTGCACATGTGCCCAGAATGGAAATAATAGTGAAGTATCCTTAATTTCATAGTCACAGAGCCTATTTAGACCCACCAGGCTCAAAAAAGCTCACATTTATTCAGTATGCAATTTACAGTCAAATTTTATAAATACCCTTTTATGTGGAAACAATGCAGTTATTATTAGTAGAATTTCTGATTAAAACAATCACAAATTAAATGAAGACTTTTTGTTGTTGTTGTTATGGCTTTCTAAATAGCATAGTCAAACTACAAAGAAAAGAACTTCTAAAGTTTCCAATACAAGTATCCTGATTCTGTTAAAACTGGATTTAAATAAATAGTCAACACTTTAAATATCTATTTTAAACAAAATCCATAGCCCCATTATTAGACGAGGTATGTGTCCCCGCATCAATGTAAGGTTAATTATTTATATCTTCTCATTAATCTTTCCTGTAAAAAAGACATCATCATGTGATTTTGCTTTTTAAACGTTACTAATGTGTGCCGTGGCAACTAACATAAGCTACTCTTTTGAACTAACAAAACGTATGGGAAACTGGTAAACACTTTCTCCTATTGTTATCTGTGCCCATAATGTAGAGTTGTTATCACCAAGAGTCCCATGTTTATATGAGGAGACCAGATGCTCTAGAAAGCCTAGATTAACTTGGGTGCAGCTTCAAAATGACTTAATGATATTTGAAATGGAAACGTGCTAGCTAGTTGTTAGTTGCCAGTTAAAATAATTCCTGTTGGCGGCGACTAAAGATATTTGAGGGTAATGGTGTTAGTCGAGGTCTTTCAGACCATGTGTTTGTGTCCCAAAATCAGACATCCTCATGTATGCTTTAAGCAGAGGGAGTCGAGTAACTGAATGGGTCTTGCCAGAGTTTTGGTTTTTTTTTTGGTTTAAGATGGGTCTACAGAAGATCTGAGCATGGATATTGTCCATGCTACTGGAAAAAAGGAATTTGATTTCACATCCAGGAAAAAAATAGTTTTGTCTGATGCTGAACTACAGATATTTATGATCACCATGCTCAGTACTGAGATACCATCAGGGATATAATATTTATACCTTACTGGTTGTCATACTTCCCCTAATGCATACAGCTTTGACCTGAAAGAAAACACTGTCATTATAATGGGCCACACACCATCAGAGTTGTCTCTGCCCAGAGTTAATTCTTATAAGAATTTTCAAGGCTGATACAAATTTCATTCCTGAGTCCAATGAATAGTACAAAAGATGTTTCAATTACGCAAGTCTGTCAGCCTATACACAGAACATAACATTTCTTAAACTGACTGCTGTGCTATATGTTAATTAGTCATCACCAAAGAATGAAGGGCTCCATTAGCAGGCAGGTGCCCGAGAGGATGTTAAAGGAGTATATATGCACAGATTCTCAAATCTAACCATCTTATTTGCAATCTGTTACTGAGCTGAAATTTAGTTAAACATCTTGAAGATGTACAAAATAGCTTGCAGAGGAGGCACTGGCTCTTAAGTAATTGGCAGGAGCGCAAGCTCATTAGAATAGTCTCTCATCTGACATGCCAAATGTGCCCTGTGTTGAGTTGTTCAATAATCAACAACCAATCGTTCCTCTTTTCACATCACTCAGCATGACAAATCAGTGATATTAACCACACGGGTTAAGGCCAATGCCAGTCATTGTTTACATCTCAGGTTAGCCAATTCTCTTTCCATCAATACAGTGTCTCTAAAAATACGATACAAATAGACTGGTGGTGTAGTCTTCATAAAAATCACATGACTTCCCCACATTTTAAAAAGAAAGCAATAAATTATAGATGTGCAATACAAACAGTGGCTATATTTACCTTGAGGAATACAGGGGGTGTGTTGCTGAAAGGAACTGGTCGGTGCATTTGCCAATACCCAGCTTGGAGATAACCACACCCAGAATTTCAGAAGAACACGTGTCAAAAAGCCCAAGTGGAGGAAATCCCTTAGCTTTCCTCATGCTGAGTCAGCTTCACACTGATAATACCCAGGCACTTCTTTGGAGTGACAGGAGTTAAATGATGAGCAGCCCAGGGCACCCTTTTCTGCATGTGTTACTGCCTGTTGGTCAGTGCTGAAGCACAACTGCTGTTGTGCATCTCTTAGTTGAGTTTGGCTTCTCTCAGCCTCACAGCCTTCTGTAGTCCTTACCAAGTTGAATAATGTAGACATCTGTGCATTTTATCACCTCTGTACTTTTATCACTCTGTACACCTCTGCAGTCAAAATCACTGATAAATAAGGAAAGTGATACAATATGGTCTTCAGATAGTACTATTTGCTGCTTTACTGTGCCACCATTAGCCATGAGAGCAAGTATCTGATTGCTCTTATCCACAGCATATTGCTGGTCATCCCTCAGTTGACATACAACAGCACTGTGCTTTTCACTCCTTCACTTCCTAACTTCAGGAAAAGCATCTCGTAGAAATGTAGCAATGAATCAGTGAGTCTAATATCTACTTGAGGACAATTTAGTCCTATACTCTCCTTATCACTAGTTTTGTAAGCAGTAGTAATGGAAATCCACAGAGTACTGTGACTATCACAAATTTAAAATGGTGGTAATATGCTAAGCATACCAAATCCTGCTGATTCTGTCAGTTTGGAAAGAGCTGCAGACTATTGGAACAGGGTGATGTGCTCTGAAGGTAGCTGAAAGGACATGAGTCATACTTCTAAGGAGCGGGGCTGGAGAAAAGGAGAAGGAGAAGTAGACAGTGATATTAGAAATTTCTTGAGCTCTCTGTTCCTCAACAACATGTCAGATCTAACAGAGTTGTTTCTCTTGTTCTGGACACAATGTTTATGATCTGCCAAGCTGCAGATCTTGTCCCTGCAGCCAAGGACACGGCAACCTCTCAGCTTGCTTACTTCAATCCCTGGCTTTCCACTTACAGCAAAAGTCCTGCAGTTGGTTACTTCCTGAAATGAGCACGTGCCATCACTTTTTCTCCAGCTTTGCTTTCACTGGTAACAGAGCAACACGTGAGCAATGGAGGGCTTCTTGAGTAGTGCCCAGGTACGAGGTCTGTCTGCAGCTGAGCAGTAACGCAGCACTGGTTGCCTCGTGAGAGTCTCTCACTGCGGCTCCTTGTCTCTCTATTCTCTCTCTTTCTTTCCTTTATTTCTCCCAATTACGTATGAACACAGTGATTTCAAAAGTTTTGATAACGTTTTGTCTGAATTTTGGCTTTATTTCCTGTTTCATTTCTGGCACCCAAACGTTTTGTTACACTGCTTTTGGTGTTTTCTTTTACATAGAAGATGGTAAAAATCTATACGCCATATTTAAATGTATATTTCTATAGTATAGACACTGGAGGAATTAAAAGACAGAACACAGGACACCACTGAAAAGATTCTGTAAATATGCACAGTGGCTGTCATTAAAAGTATATTTATGCAGCCTCCCACTGGTCTGTCTGGGCATAGCTGGGCTCCCTTGTGCAGTGCACACTGTACCACTGTGGGAAAGCACGGTGCAGGGGGAAGTTATTTGCTTACGATGGGAATCACATAATAAATACATCCTGAGATGGTTGGGATATCTATTACCGTGCCTTGGCGAGCTTGGGCATTTAAATGTCTAGTCATTTTTCTTTTTTTAACGGCTCATTTTACATACAGTACATCATTGTACCACTGACCTTTTCTCTTCTGACTTGTGCTGATGACATCATGAAAATGACAAGATTACCAGGAGCAATGGAAATAGGTGCTTATCATTGTACAAATTAGCAAAGAGCTGGCAGCAACAGGAGCAAAGTGATAGGCTACTACGTCTGCTCTGGTGTAGACATGAAGACCGCGTCCCAGCCATCTAAAATCAGCAATGAGAATTCAGTTAGGGACAAAAGCCCTTGTTTGCCCAGGAGCTTCTCTCAGTGTGGGAGCATTCAGATGAAAATGTCTGATTATTGTCTATTAAAACATGGAGCTAAAGGTATTAAAAAGCCAATATTTACCAACTTCAATAGATAAATGGCACACTTGCTACAAATATCTCATATTTTAAGTGCGGAGTTTAGTCATATTTTCTAGGCTGAATTTCAGTAATTACTGGCACATAACAACCTCTCCACTCTTTTTAATTCCTTTTTTCAGTTTTACAGTTATAATAAGCACTGAAATGCTTTAACTGTATTTCATGGTGGTTTTTAAGTTCTCATAAGAATATAGGGGTTTTGTACTATCATTTAAAATGCATTGACATTCCTGAGACACTAGCCTTGACTCAGTATAATGACATTATTATGCATGTAGCAGAGCTTATTTAGTAGATTCATGCTCATGCTAAAAGTTAAGCATGGCCTGAGTACAATACTGAACTGGGGGTCTTGAAAAAGTAACTATGCGTGCTGATCTACTAGGATAGTGCTGTAGAGTGAGTAAAATGGTTAAACAGATGTCAGCTAGGTAAGCAATAAGGAAGATCACATAGAACTGAATACTTGTGTAATCACACTCTGGCTATGATGGGAATGAAAAAGATATTTTGAGTTGTGTTACTTAGGTGATCTGCCAGCCCAACAGACCTCCTCTGGCTTCTGTTCAGTGTTTTTTCAGTGGTGCCCAGTGACAGGACAAGAGGAAATGGGCACAAACTTATACATAAGAAGTTCCATCTAAACATGAGGAGGAACTTCTTCACTTTGAGGGTGGCAGAGCACTGGAATGGGCTGCCCAGGGAGGTGGTGGAGTCTCTGTCTCTGGAGACATTCAAAACCCACCTGGACATGTTCCTGTGCAACCTGCTCTAGCAGGACCTTCTTTGGCAGGGGGGTTGGACTAGATGATCTCCAGAGGTCCCTTCGTACCCCATATCATTCTGTGATTCTATTCTTATCAACACCACTTCTAAAAAAACCCAAACAAGAAACAAACAAAGAACAAGAAAAAACAAAACCATTTTCTGTTTACAAATTTGTTTTCTGTGCACTATCAGAAGCTGCAGATAACTGTGAAATAGATGAGGTGAGGATTAGACTGCAGTGGGTCATTCCAGGGCCACTCAGGTGCAGCAGGTGTTGGCATGGTGTTGTGAGAACTGTAGGTGAAAAAGGAGATTTCAGTTTTCTTAATAACATTGCAATGCTATTTTTGTGGTGGTCTTATTATACCTGCTAAGAATGTTGACTTTTTATCATTCATGAACAGTTAGATGTTTCTGTAGGAAAAGGCTTTTCATTTATGGTCAAGAATATAGTTGTTTTTATTACATTGAGACCTAGATTAAAGGGAGGAAGTGAGGGTACAATCAAATACATAGGAAAAAAACATTACCCTGGGATGGTCACAATGTAGTAATAAGGCTTGTTCTTCAATAGTCATCATGACTTTAAGGTGACTAAAGATTTGGGATCATCCTCATTTGCTCTGTCAGAACTTCCTGTAGTATTCTTTTGCCCTGTGTTCTCACACTCTGGTAGATCATGCATGTGGTGTTAGCAAGATTGAATGAACTGTACTGGGTAGTGCTCTATGTCTTTATTATCAGAAAAAGATGGGAGAACAGCATCTGTTTCTCTGACTGCAGGCATTCTGGTACCGTTATCTGTGCGTGCATAGCTGGAGGCTATACAAGATCTCTTTGCTCTTGTGATTTGGTAATTCCAGTAGCAGGAAGCTTTGGTAATTCCAGTAGCAGGTAGCTTTGGCAGCATTTCATATCAGTAATGGTATCCGTTACTGTCTCTCAGTGAAGTGGAAGTGTCCATTTCTATCCATGATCCTTTTATCCTAATTGAATTACTGGAGCACGCTAACGTCAAGCAAGACACAAACTACAGACTAGGTGATGGCCTTCATACCACTGTGCCATGTCATGGTTTTCCTACTCCTTCTAGATCTCCCTGTGGATAGCAAAAGAAATCTATAGACTCCCTGCCTGAGTTGGCATCTCCCTGGAAAGTGGCTCAAAGCAGCTGCTCAAATTAATTGGCATATATGGGAAGGGACAGAGCAAAGAATTTTTGGAGAGGCTCCAGCTGTAATACAAGCAGGCTCTACTTTCTCTGCAGTCAGTGAAAAGGGAAAGGTCTCCTCCATATTCAGTTCACATTTCTCAAACTATGAGACCACTCCAGGAGTCTCAATTCCCCTTGAGTCTTCAATTTATTTTTTAGCAGGCAGCTAAAAATTAGCTAGTTATGGCTATGTAAACAGCAATGGGTATCAACAGTCTTATTGCAAACAAGAATAGTAAGACCAAGCAGGGAATTGCCATGAGTCATCAGAATACTGTAGTTAAATGCAAGGTAAACCCCAAATCCCCCAATATATGGAAGTCAGTAACTTTCAGAAAATGTGTCCTTGGTCCACTCCCAGCTTTCTGAACCCAGTGAAATTTGCTGTTGGTGAAAGTGCTTAGAATAGCACACGTGGAAATTTTAATGCAGAGCACTTCAGCCTTTCATTCTATATCTGACAGGAGATGTTTCCGTTTGTGCTCTTCATCTGTCTTCAGAAAAGTGTGGGCGTGAGTCTCTTCCCGTCACAGCCCGTACAGGCAGCCTGACCAGACTCACTGTCCAGGCTGGCATCAGGCTTTTGGAGATCCCTCACTGTATTTATGTCTTGTAAAGATCCTATTGCATTGTCAGCACTTAACACCAGATAATAATTCTGGAGCCAGACACTCCCATCACAGGCCACAAGTCACTTCTATTGATTTCAAATACAGTGCTGCTTTTATCTCCACTCCATTCAGGAAAGAGCGTGGTTGGGTCACCATCACTATATATATCATTTGAGTAATACAAGAAAAGTAACCTACTGGAGGAAATTCTAGTACAAAGGCAATGCTATTTTATGCTCATTCTTAGAAAAAGGAGGACATATTCTTTTTCTTTGAAAGTGAGATAATAATCCAAATTAAATTATAGGGGTATCGTCACTGCCTTAAATGTGAGCAAGAAATAATAAATTTTCCTATTCAGTTTGTAAATCTTTTGAGCAGCTAGTTAATATTTACCAGCTTTCATTAGCAGCAAGTACCCAATAGTTGAGTCTTAACCTCAAGTTAACTGTGTAGAAAGTAAACAATTTCAGTGAAGAAGAATGTCTCTAAGAAATCTAGTTTGACTGTGTTCATTCACCACATTAATAAGAAAGAGAAAAATGTATATGGAGTTAGCAACAGATACCACACCACCACATGAGTTGGTGAGGTTAGTGAGGAGAGCAGATTTTAGGACTTTGCACCTGGCTTGAAGCAATCTGAATGACTAAATGGTGGGGGGAAGGGAGTAGAAGGGACTTTATACATACACATTATATATATATGCAATCAAAAAAAAGTTGTTATTAATGCAGCAGTAGAACCTGAAGTCACAAACAGACATTAGGCATGGCTGCTCCTAGCAGGACCCAGATGCCAAACTAGAAAAGATACATAATGTTTCCCATCGCAGCATCTGGCTTTTTGGCAGAGTCTACACACTTGGGCATTGATGACACTGGACTTGCTTCATAGTCTTTCAAACAGTTGGATTGTAGTGGCCCTGGGCAAAACTGCAGAACCTCTTCCTCCGTAGCACATCATTTCACGTAGTATTTCCCTTTTCCTAAACAAATTTCTCACCACCAGATAAGCAAATATTGAATTGCCTGGTCCCTTAATATAAAAATATGTTAATATTGGAAAAAAGCAGGATCTTAAATTCTTAAATGCTTGCCTGTGGGGTTTTGTTTGTTTGTTTGTTTTGGGGGGAGGGCGGGGGGGGGGAGGGTTCAAATCAACCACTGATTATGACTGTATAGATAGACTTGGGAAATACCCAATGCGAGTATGCCCTGCCTGCAAATGAGAAAAGGGCTTAAAGTGCACACATATTCTTCTTGCATGTCCTTAATGGATTTAAGCTAGTAGCATGTCAAAGTAAAATACATTATACCGATATATAATGAAGCTATCTCTTAAAGCAAGTTACGTTAGAGGACAGAATCACTATATTTTCATTCTATACCTTTCACCAAAGGCTTTTACAGTGATATTAAATATTAACTCTATATAGGTTTAATCCCAAGCCACAGCAGCAGCCTTAAGGTTAATAGTCCTTTTAATTAAAGGATAAGTCAGTTATTGAACACAGAAGCTAATCACAAAAGGATTACCACTGAAAATGAACATAGTCTGTGCAATTAGTCTGATAATTAAGACTTAAGTACTGGACAGAGATCAAAGTGCTTGTAATCTGCAATAAAGTTCCTAGAGTTGTAAGGATTTTCAAAATGTTAGCTTGTGCTTTATTGCACCTTCCATTTATTGTGTACCCATGATAGCAGCAAACACATTTTCCCAATGGATATCAGCATGTATAACTGCAACAGCTGTTACTACATAAGCCTGGTGTTTCTCACAATATGATTACTCTGTCAACGACTACCATAAAAGGTGGCATCTGTATTCATCAAACAGAGTTATCAATAAATGTAAAGCCATACAACAATTAGAGATCTCCAAGGAAGAACAAATCCAACCAAAAAAAATGTCAACTACACTATTTAATTACTAAGATTGTTAATCAATAAAATGCCTTCATAATTTTTAATTAAATTTTTATTTGAACTGGATGTTTAGAGAATCTGATTCTTTGTTTTCGTTTCATTTAACAGTTGCACTACTAAAGTACTGGTGGCATCTGTGAACAACCATCCTCCGGGGGACACTTCATGTCTGTAATTGCATTTTGTCACCTACAGAGGGTGTTAAGAATCTTGTTAAAAATAAAGGCAGTAGTTGGGAGACATCTCACTGTAGCCATTATTATAGTGCAAATTACCAGGTAGAGCAATCCAGAAGCTGTCAGGAAAGGTTAGTAAGAAAGAGTGTCAGGAAATCAACCATTCAGCAATTCATCATGGCCTAACGCTAGCTCTAAAATGAGAGCTTTAAAAAAAGGCATTGTTTTATGAAGTAAGGGACATTATCTTTTTTTTTTTTTTTTTTGTTACAGCCGTGAATAAAGATAACAAGGAGAGTGGTTCTCTTATGAAAGATATAAAGACATAATGATGAAAAATGTCGATTATTTTATCGCACAAATTTGCAGGCAAGGTAAAAACGAGAGAGAGGTTGTTACAATTGAGGGAGGCCATTGCTGTATATTACCTCACCTTTATTTTTATATTTATTTTGGAATATGCAGTCTGATTTTTGCAGTCCTTGTTCAGGCAAAAAAATGACAGGCTTTCCAGGTCACTAGTCTAGTCCCTAAAGGCTCTGTCATGAAAACAGATAAAATTTGCTTTTCAGGAAGTTTTTACGAGTGCAGTCTTGATACTGATTGTAGCACAGATTGCCTTTGTTCTTTTAAGGGATATTGGAAGAGTTTGTTGCCATTTGTCTCACTAGCGAATAAATGTATTTGCTTCTTCCTTTGACTTTCGGATTTAGCTTGTCAGTAAGGACCTTCTGATATTGACTGTCAATGATGATTCTCTACTGCTGTAATGCCACTGGTGTGGCCATATCTGTTCTCTGTTTCAGACTACCAGTGTTATGGTGCACTGTCTGAGGAATGCCATCACTGTTGGTTTGGGTTTTGTTGGTTCATGTTCATAAGTATGGAAAAGCACTGGACACAAAAGTCAGTTAAAATTGTACTCTCAGGGGTGGAGGGGGGAAAAAAAAACCCAGACAAAAAATCCCCCTCCAAGCCACCAAAAGAATGAATTAGTAAAATTTCAAGAAAGAACAGTTTGCACAGGCAAGTAACAGTTTCCTGCTTAATTGTGGCTGGATGAAGTGGAGGGAAGGGAGGACAGTTTGCTGGTGGGAGGTGAGAGTTCCCATAGGGCATGCAAAGAAAAAATAAAATATACATGTATTACAAATTCAAATTTTCCAATTCAAAAATTTTTATTGACATCTATGGGAGTGGAGTTTATGCAGAATACTAGCATTCATTTAATAGCCACACTTAATGTTTCCTTTTGCTAAGAGGAAAAAGTAGACAAAAGATTATTGTAAATGTGCTGTTCAGAGGCCTGGTTATTTGCCAGCACCAATACAGCTCTAAAATAGCTTCATAATACATTACTCAAGAAGCAGAAATCCTGTTAGCAAAGAAGGGGACCAAAAATCTGTCCTTGTTCACCATATGAAAATGTCACAAGAACTATCAGTAGCAAGGGATTGCATTGGAATTAATAAATAGATATTAGAAGATAGTTGTCTCAGATTGAGGGCATCCCATGACTTTAGGTGATAGCTGGAAGACCTGTGAAGATAATAAATAGAATAGTAACAAGCAGAATACTGCATAAGAAGGCAAGTTGAAGTATACTGCATTTTACTGAAGTATCTGAAAGCTCTTGGTGTGCTATACAATCCTATGTAAAATCATGTGGACGAAAAATGCAATTATCAAAATTAACAGTTTTTTTTTAATTGAACTGATTGATGATTAAGTGGCAGAAGGTTTAATTACGCAAACTCACATCAAGTTTGTATTGGTGAAAAAGAGTTGTATTTATATCCAGGCTTAATGCAGTACCAAGAGCTAGTCTTCATTTTCAATGTTAGTTATATTTACTCAAGACTTTTCAGAATGGAGCACTCGCTTCTCATAGATATGAACACACCCTTATGAACAGTTACTAGCATCAATCACTTTTAGTATTTGGATATCAGACGTATGAAAGCCCTGCTAACTACCTTCAGTAAAGAATTTTTAAAATTTCTCCTCAAAATATATATATACACGTGTATTTTAATTCACAGGAGAACAGATTAAGGGAACACTCCTTCCATGACACATTGGATGAGAATCTGTCTTGTTGCAATGCTAAAAATTCTCAATCCATCAATTAAATGCAGATTCAGGGCACCGTCTCATATTTCCTTGTCAAATAAATTATGTCTTACATCAAAGACCACACAGATTCCTACTTAACAAAACAGGGGTATGTCTGAACGTATCATAAATGTGAAATATGAAAGAGAACAAAATGAGACAGCCAATAAAATGTAAGATTTGTTAGTCAGATAGCATATACCTTAGTGTTACCAGCACTCAGAATTTGTGATTAAGGAAATATCCTTAATTTGTCAATAATTTTCCCCATAGATTGAAACTTTCATATAATACAAAATAGCAAACATGAAAATAAGAAAAGTAGCAGATGAAATTGTGTTTAAATGTAGACACCTATATTTTAGTATTTTAAAAAAATCTCCCTTTTTTCTCTCCCATTATCTTTTCCATAAAACACTATGCTGGAAAAAGATGCATGTTGTCAAAGGACAAACTTTGAAGATGATATAGAATTATTGAGAGTAGTCAAATCTAAAACCATAAGTATAAATTGCCTACAACTTTTATAGTAACTGTCTGGGAAATAAAATGGTAGCTAAAATTCATGTCAATAAGGCAAAATAACATGGAGAAATCAGCTTTAAGCAAGATAATGCCACTCAAGAAAAAAATCTCAGGTTGGGTTGCTTTATGAAAACATTAATTTGTTATTCCTTAGTTTTCATACAGCAAACACTGCCGAGAATAATTTGGAAATAATTTCAAAGCAAACACTAAACTGATTAGTGTGTGGGCACACTCTGATGTGCATCTTAGATACACCTTGTTCTGGTCAGAATATAATAGAAAGTTAGAGAAGAATTTGGAAAAGGCAGTACAAAAGGAGGATCAGACACAGAGTGCTTCCATGCCAATGATAACTAAACAGATCGGGACTTTTAAAGTTTTTTAAAACTACCTTAAAAGATGGCCAGAGGAGATCCGATAGTAATGAATGACAGTGTGAAGAAAGCGAAGGTTGCTCATATTGCTCGTAACAGGAAGACTAGGCAGCATACATCAAAATAAGGTGCATTTAAAATGGACAGTAAAACCAAACAGAATCATGAGTTCCTTGCTACAGCATGTTACACAATCCAAGAGCATAAACAGTAGGTCCAGAGAAGGGCAATGAAGCTGGTGAGGGGTCTGGAGAGTAAGTCTTATGAGGAGAGGCTGAGGGAGCTGGGGTTGGTCAGTCTGGAGAAAAGGAGGCTGAGGGGAGACCTTCTCGTGTTCTAAAACTATCTGAAGGGGGGGTGTAGAGAAGCAGGGGTCGGTCTCGTCTCCTAAGCCACAGGAGATAGGACAAGGGGAAACAGCCTCAAGTTGCGCCATGGAAAGTTTAGGTTGGATATTAGGAAAAATTTCTTCACGGAAAGTGTTATCCAGCATTGAAATAGGCTGCCCAGGGAAGTGGTTGAGGCACCATCCCTGGAGGTGTTCAAAAGACGGGTTGACATGGCCCTCAGGAATATGATTTAGTGATTTTTTTATTGATTATTTCTTATTTATTTTTTTGTCAGAGTTAGGTTGATGGTTGGACTAGATGATCTTTAAGGTCCCTTCCAACCTAGATGATTCTATGATTCTAAAAAGGATTAGACAATTTTGTAAAATATAAATCCTCTGGTGATTAGGAAAGAGGACAATCCAGATGCAATCTCCATAGACACAACACATGATAAATCATACCATGCATTCCAGATACTTGCTTCAAACAACTGTCAGCAATAGCCCAGTAGGATGGGTGAACCTTTAGTCTGACCTTGGATGGAAACATAAGTTTCCTGGAAACCCTGATCTCCGAGGAAATGACTGTACAGGGAATGCAGCCCTGAGCTCTCATCAACATAAAAATGTATTAACAATGTGCATTTTCCTTCCAAAATGAATATTCTTCATTTTTTTTCCAGTTATTAGGATCTCAGCATACTGAAGCAGCTTTTGCAGATGAAGACTCTGAAGAAACCCTGGCCAAACAGGAGAACCAGCTAGGAGGTAAGAATTTTAAGGTAAGTAGGTAATTAGATAACATTCTTTTAGTGGTCTAGGGAATATGATGTACTCTATGGACACTGTCTCCTGCCAATAGACATTCACACTGACATTAAAAATAGATTAATGTATGCCTTGTTTTCTGATTAAAAAGGAAGTTTCACTGTCTATAACCGATCAACAGTTTATTCAGATGAGTTAATAAACATCCTCAAAATATCTTTTTTAAAATATCAATACGGGTAAATAGTCATCCTCCAAGAGCTTGCTTTTATCAGCAATGATCACAAGCTGCTGCTAACGTTACGTCAACCCTGTGTTGATCTGATACCACTTGGCCTTCTGGATTCAACAGGCAGTAGAAATTCTCCTTGCGATCCATGCATCAAGCCTCTGAGTTCTTGGCAAGGCAGTCTGTTTCTTCAGACTGACATTAAGCTTGATATAAAATCTTCAGATTAAGATGAATCTGCCATGTGGAAATAGTTCCAGTGTTTAAGTACCCTTTGCACTTTATTCTCACTCTATGCTTCACTGTCTTTTTTCCAGTCATTAGATCTTCTTATGCTTGTGCCACTAGCTTAACTGTCTTATAAGTATCAAACGTCTTCATCCGTAGATAATTATGGACCATGATCAAACTATCTCTTAATTAACTGTGGATAAACTAAATAGATTAGGTTTATTCCAAATCTCTGTGGAAAGTTAGGTTCCCACTTCTCAAGGTTGTTTGTTTTTCTCAGAGATTTTCTGATACGTCAATATGCTTCCAAAGGACAGGTACATCCCGGGCTACAAACCCTACCTCAGAAATAGATTTAATGTCATGTTTATCACTATTATTACCATCCTTCAGTTTTTCCTCAGTATTTTCATCTACATCTTGAAGAATCGCATTCGGTTTGTCTTTGTCATTTTGAGACAAATTTTCTAGCTGCTTTCCAGCCATGACTTCCAAATCTTTGCAGCCCGTACTTTCTAAGACAGAGTTGTCCTTCCTACTAACAACTGGTATGTTACCCACAGCTCTTCATTATTTCCTTTGTTTATCTTTCCTTTTACTTCTTACACCTAAATAAATAACTATATGGAAAGAAACCCTTCCTGTGAATTAAAATAAGTCAATATGTGAATATACGATATTTACCTTCAGTTGTTGAAATGTGATCACAGTATCTGCCTGTCTCCACCGCTGTAACAGTATGTTCCATTTGAGAAGGAGGTATGATACAAGGAATACATCATGAGATGGAAAAAATACTTCATTTCTTAATTACGCTGTGAACTTTTTCTTCATTTGACAATTTCCCTCCCAAGAGAAATATTCAGCATATGACACGCTGTGCCTAGCTAGATGAACAAACACAGCATACATATATTCACAAACATAAAAGAAGCATATGAATTGTAATAATTATAGCAGTGGTAAGAATATAAAGGGGATGGCAGTTCATTACACAAGTTCATTAACCAGAACCGTTTGAGCACATGTCCATGTGATCTTGCAGAATGTAGGCCTCTTTTGGCAACCAAACCTTACTATAATCTTCATGAAGAAATGGGTGATTTTTTTTTCCCCCAATCTGAGATCAGACATCAGTGATAAAGCTTTTACAATCTTTGAATAAAGTTATTAAAGTAATAGTAATACCATGCCTCATATTCACGAGAAGGAATGAATGAATCAATCAGTTAAATTTTCCAGCAGTATCCTGCATCAGCCTGGTATTTTCAATCATATCAAAGTCAAAAATTTTTCCTAGGAAAGGCAGCAATGCACGCTCCTATGTGGTGGAGATGAAAGTGGTGAAGTATATGGGTATGTAGCTTCCAATTTAGTTTATGGTATAATGCACATGTACAATTTTAGGAGCTGTCTGTCTGCGGTTTGGTCAGCTGCAGCCTTTCACGGGAAGGAGGGAGACAGGGTGCTCTTCCACAGAGGCTTCATTTCTGCGCTTTTGCATTATCTTTAAACTGGAGTTACAGCCCGTGTGCTGAGAGCAAGAGGTGTTTTTCTTCCATGGGGAAAAGTATGACCGAAATCACAACAACCTTATCGTGATTTTGTGAAAAATCCATCCCATCAGTTGTGAGAGAAGTTAAACTGATAAAGAAGAATATATATAAAAGGAACTTTTCTCCAGGTGTATAAGACATTGCTTTAGATAACATCTCCCATGCTCAGCAGCTACTAGTAAAGCTCTGAAAGCATTTACTTTCTTTCTTTCTGTCTCTGTGCCTGTTTTTAAAAGAGGAAGCATGAAGGTAATCTATTTCATATGCTCACGACTGTTCAGGAAAGATGAAAACCTGAATGCCATGGTAAAACCCTCTTGAATGCCGATGGCACCACATTTTACCAACCACTCTGAAAACCAATATCCCCCATTCACAAGGCTGTTAGAGACTTTAGGGGTAGTACATATTGTCACAGGGAGACTGCACCACTGTGGAGGAAATGCCTCTTTACTTTTAATTTTTAAAACAGAATTGTAACCCCTTATTAGCTTTTATCAATACTCATTTGTGAAAGAGTACAAACTCCTTCGTTAGTGCCAGGGTCGTTAGGCTGCCACGCAGGCATCCCAGCAGCAGTGGCTGGAGCCAGGCGCAGCCCGTGCGATGCAGAGTTGGGGCGAGGGCACCACACACTGAGGACAGAGCCAGGCTTTACTGCTTTTTGGTAGCTTTAACAAGAGGAAGGTATTTGAGACTCACATCTATTTGTAACGGCCACGTTTTCACTATGCCATGGCCTCCAACATAACTTAGGAACATTTGTTTTGCTTTTGGGGCCTGCCCTGAGAAGGGAAAGGTACCAAGGTATGGCTGCTGTGGTGAGTCCTTCAGTTTTGCACCAAGGTCAGTAAATCCCTCTATCTGCCTATCCCTTAATTGCTAAATGTCATATTAATGCTAATGATTCCATTAAAGTCTTAACTACAGAAATAACATAGAAATTAGAAAAATAACCCAAACACTTTCTCTTTTATTTAATCCCATTTATTCCTTCTCTGACACATATATTTTCTCATTTTGGTATGTGGGCCAAGAAGAATGAATTTCCATAAAAATCGTCTGAAATTCTGGCCAAGAACAACCCAAATGGAGGACCTGACTAACTCACAGATATGATCACAGTTTTCCACGACATACTCTCTTTCTTTCATTTTTTTTAAGTTCTCTGAAAACAAGAGAATGACCCATGAACACAGGAAGGTGAGAAGGGATCCCCAACGAAGTGGAATAAATGCTCTTTCTTGCTCAGTAGGCCTGGATAAAATTATACATTTAGGGCTGGAAATCCTTTTTTTTTTGTTTGCTTTTCCTTTTTCAGTCTGTGTTTCTTGTCAAAGATTGCAAGTGGGAAAACTTAATGATCGTGTTCCCATCATATGATGCTGAATTTTTGAATAGCAGAAGTTGGAACATTTGGATCATCTTTGTTGCTGTTGCTGAATCCTGACTACTGCTGTTTGCTTCCTTATCATCAATACAGACCAAGGAGATGACAAAGAGGTGAGAAACAGTAACTCTATTTTGGCGTCAATTTCCCAGAATAATTGTGTTTCTGTACTGATGTTAAGATACCACATAGGGAGGTTTTGTTTTGGTGGAGTATGCACCGAAGAATGCTAACCAAGGAGATGGCTGAATTAGTAATTCCCCTTCAGTTTCTTTGGGATTGTGTAACATTGGCAGTTCTGGATTGGTATGTAGGGTATAAGCATGATGTACTGTCATTATCTGAATTGCTGAAAAGCTACTAACATTGTAGGTCTGTGGTGGACTGCCACATCCTTGCACAAAAGCAACCAGCAGTGCAAGACATCCATGTGCTCTCATCATCTCTACCAGTGATTGGGAAACTTAAAATTGGGAAGAGAATAAGGAGTAAAAACTATAGGACTGAGGATTAGCTGAGTATTTGCGAAAGGTATTGGTGTCCCATTTTTACCCAGAAATCTTAAAAGGACAAGATGGACCTATATGATTCTAAACAGTGGTGCTCCTTAGGGGTCAGTATTGGGACCAGTACTGTTTAACATCTTTGTTGGTGACATGGACATTGGGATTGACCGCATCTTCAGCAAATTTGCTGACAACACCAAACTCTGTGGTGCAATCAACATGTTGGAGGAAAGAGATATCATCCAGAGGGACCTGGACAGGCTTGAAAGGTGGGCCTGTGGGAACCTTATGACGTTAGACAAGGCCAAGTGCAGGGTCCTGCACCTGGGTCAGGGCAACCCTCAGCACAAATACTGGCTGGTCAGAGAATGGATTAAGAGCAGCCTTGAGGAGAAGGTCTTGGGAGTGTTTTTTGATGAGAAGCTCAACATGACCTGGCAATGTGTGCTGGCAGCCCAGAAAGCCAGCCATATCTGAAGTGTACCCACCGAGTCAAGGGAGATGATTCTGCCCTTCTGCTCCACTCTGGTGGGATCCCACCTGGAGTACTGCTTCCAGCTCTAGAGCCCTCAACAGAGGAAGGACATGGACCTTTTGGAGCAAGTCCAGAGGAAGGGCACAAAGATGATCAGAGGACCTCTCCCATGAAGACAGGCTGAAAGAGTCAGGGTTGTTCAGCCTGGAGAAGAGAAGGCTCTGGGGAGACCTTAGAGCAGCCTCCCAGTACCTGGAAGGGTAGGGAGGAACTCTTTATCAGGGAGTGTAGTGATAGGAAGAGGGGTAAAGGATTTAAATTGAGAGAGAGTAGATTTCGATTAGATATTAGGAAGAAATTCTTTCCTGTGAGGGTGGTGAGGCACTGGAACAGGTTGCCCAGGGAAGCTGTGGATGCCCCATCACTGGAGGTATTCAAGGCCAGGTTGGATGGGTCTTTGAGCAACCTGATCTAGTGGGAGGTGTCCCTGCCTGCAGCACAGGCGTTGGAATTTGACGATCTTTAGGGTCCCTTCCAACCCAAATGATTCTGTGATTCAGGGACTCTAAGATTTAGATTTCCAAAGAAGCCAAACTTTGTTAACACCTATCTCTTTTGAAATTCCAGCTAAAGGAAAAGGTGCAGTTTCCATTTCCCGATATCTCTGTTAAGACTATATACAAGGTTGCTTGCTTGGTTTGATGGTCACTGAAATGCGGACATATCCGCAGTCCAGCACAGTGGAATATGCATTAGTAAAATAGGTAAGCACTAATCTGTTTAAATTTTAAGCAGCCACACTGAAAAGTATATCAGAAGGCTTTCATAGCCTACTGCAGTCTACTGTACTAATCACTTTCTAATTAAATTTTCCATAATTTGTCTTCGGAAAACTGTCAACAAGCATCCTTCAGCATTTGCTTAAGGTATTTTTTGTTTTTCCTTTAAATGGGATTAAGTGAGATTTTAATAAATTATTTCAGCAAGTGGAGATTGGTAAGAATAGAAATTGCAAACCAGTTTTCTCATATTACTCAACCTTGCTGTTACAGAGCTGTTCCTACAATATTTTGTGATAGTTTGGATTTTTCTGCATATTGGCAGTTAATGACAATGTATCTGTGATACCTGAGTTTAAGATTGTAAGCAGTTTGAAACCTATGTCATTTTAGCTGCATTAACCAGGAGTAACATTAAGTTAAAGAAACTCCATCACCTGTGGATTCACTGCAGATCACTGTCCCTACAGACATAGAAGCCAGTGAGCCACAATACTAATAATAATTAGGACTCCTAGCCGAGGTGAAAAGCTATTGCTTCATGGAACTATTTTCCAATCATCCTCTCTCCAGCTGAGCTGGACTAGTGACACTATAAACTGGCAATTAAAAGACTCAAGTTTAAAAATACCTTCAGCTTCCCAGGTCCCACAATGGCAAAGGTTAAGTGGATTATGTGGAGATAATTCACTCAGCTCCAGGGGGAGGGTGCTGATTGCCTGGGCTGTTGGTTACCTCCCTCTCCCCCCTCACTTGCTGAAGCAATGATTGTTCCAGTAGTGTCAATTTTGCCAACGT
>NW_015090990.1:9879263-9903506 GCF_001431845.1 Calidris pugnax | reverse complement strand
GGGGGGGGGGGGGGGGGGACAGAAAAAGTCTGAAAAACTTTCCCAATGGATGCTGCAATTACTAATGGTCACTGACTGATATTTGCAAACTTCACTTTGATACAGCCTTGAAAACTGAACCTGGAAGTGGTCACTGCTCCTTGCCTAACATCTTAACGCTGCTAAATATTGACCATTCATACACATCTTCCAGCAAATGCACCCTGTTTGTTCAAGGGAAAAGAAATACAAATAAGATTGCTGGCCTTACATGAACAGCTACTCTCCCCCACGCTCCAACTGAATTAAAACCACCAGTTACACCTCTAGTTGTGTGGCAACACCTACACAGTGTTTCCAATTAACTTTGTAAGTTTTTAATCAGCGACAAATGCATTTTTGTAAATTCAATTTGCCTTTTATTGCAGCACCTATAAAATGTCTTGCAGCATTCCGGAACTTTGTGAAGGTTTTACTTGCTACTGACATAACGCAGCTGTCGGACCTACAACAAAGGCTAAGGTTTATGAGCAACTTGAATTAGGATGTAGGTTAAGCAATTAAAGTTCAAGGAGGGGGAGGGGGAGATGGCTTTCCAAAATTTGCACTTGCCAATGTGAAAAAGCACACCAAAAACATGCTGCATACCAGTACAAGCAAAACTAAAGTGGCTAAGGAGGCCACTCAGTTTTAAACTCACTATTTTGAGAGAGTTCCACATGTGAAAAGGTCACACAGATTCCAATAATAAATCTGCACTGCTATTTGTTTTCTTTTTTAATCAAACTCAAATGCATCCTGTTAAAGGGCTGAGTGATTAGATCGTAAATCTGAATGTCCTTGAAGATGATGAAGAAAATGCTTATCTGTAAAGCAATCATCATGCTGCCAGTTCTATCATTTGCACGTTTTTACAGGTGCTAGAAAAATGGTTTAATTTTAAATCATTTGCTTGATTTTCTAGGTAAGAAAAAATATTCTTGCAGAATTTACAGTTAAAGGAGCAAATAGGTTACTTGTAACATATGGAAACAGCCTATTACATCTAATCTTCTGTATCTAAATTCAGGATATTAAAACAATCAACATTCAGAATAAACATAAATTAATATTTCATCTTAGTGAAACTCAACACTCAGTACATTAACTTCTGCTTCCAGTTATAAGATACAATGCTACTAAATTCAACAACTCTGAAATTAGTCAGTTTTAATGGGGCCTCAATACAAATTTGCCTGGCTAGGTTTTAAAAGTAGAGCCACTCAAAATAAGGTTACTAATTCTGATTTTGGAATACTAACGCATGGAAATCCTTATTCTGTAGGGTCTAGACCAGTACATATTGTGCTAGATTTCTCTTCTTTTTTGTTATTTTTTTATTTTCTGTATGTCTTGATATTTGCTTATTATGTCAAGTATTTATTCAGTACTTTTGGCAGCACATTTTTCTGTTGTAAGCACGATTAGGATGTTGCTGCAACTTCTCCTTTGTGCATTTGGGTCTTGCAGCTGATTTGTCACTTTGTCTGAACCCAGATTGTGGACATGTCTATGGCTAACACCAGCAGCGTATTTTGCTATTGCAGTGCTAGAAGAAAGTTGGGAAATGAATGTCTCTCTGGAACTTTATTCAAACAATGGATGTGGAAAATACGGTTTTGGATTTATAGACGTTCTTACAAAAGGAATGAGATATGGAGCAATGTTTCGAGGTGGGTAAACACATTTTGTAATTTCTTGCATGACCTATTTCCACTTTAACTTAGATCCCATCCAGTTAGATTAAACAGAGACATTTTGATTTCTGGAGACTTTTGATCCATGGAAATTAAGAGCTATAAGATACACCTATCTGGCACTGATACAAGCGCCAAAATCTGTCTCAGAGGAAGTCAGCACAGTGCACGTTATCTGATGACAGTGGAAGTGCTGCATTATTTACTGCATAGAATGTCCACCCTGCGAAGATTAATGTGTTTGTTTAACTTTGTTCTGTCTGGTTAATTGGCTCTAGTCACTGAAGACCCTCATATGCATAGAGTGAAACATCAATCTGTTTTACTTTGAACATGTTTTTAAAATTACTTGCTAGATTGTCCACTAGTTGAAAAGGCATTACAGTAAAAGCTTATTGTACTTTACAAAGGTCTAAGGCTTCTGAATTCCCAGAGATCATAGGGAGCAGAGGGAGTAACAGCCTCATTCAATAATATGCATCTAACTTTGCTTCACACCATTTTCTTTACTGACACTTAGAAACATTGTTTCTATTTGTTTTGTTGTAGATCCTGCAATCTTTTGCTCATAAACACAAACATTAACTTAAAATTGAGTTCAGCGAGCCAGTTTTGAATTGCATGCAGAGAAGATTAAAAGAAATAGTACAGAATCCTCTCCTGGGAAAGATCAAATGGTTACTAAAATGAAAGCAACCTAAAACTGTAGCATTTAGCCCAGAGGGGGGGAGGGGAATTGGGCATTTAGCTATAATTAACACCTCCTACTTACACCCTCCAGTCTTTCAAATGGATTGTTTCCTATTATGGGTAGTTGCTCAGAATCTGAAATCACTTTGATTTAAAAAAAAAAAAAAAAAAAAAAAAAAAGAAGAAAGAATCAGGAAAAATACTATCAACTAATATGGATAAATTGGAAGGTTTGGTCTTCAGGCAATAGTTGTGTAACCTTCAGATTATCTACAGGCAGCCATAAAGCCATCAAGCATTAACTACATATATAAATACCTTATTTCTGTGGGAATATGTGATTGCAGAGAAATAAAACTTTTACCTACTTTCTAAGGAACTTGTACTGGCTCAGAAACTGAAAACACTTTTATTTAAAAAAAAAAAAAAAAAAAAAAGAAAAGAAGAAAGAATCAGGAAAAATACTATCAACTAATATGGATAAATTGGAAGGTTTGGTCTTCAGGCAATAGTTGTGTAACCTTCAGATTATCTACAGGCAGCCATAAAGCCATCAAGCATTAACTACATATATAAATACCTTATTTCTGTGGGAATATGTGATTGCAGAGAAATAAAACTTTTACCTACTTTCTAAGGAACTTGTACTGAGGTTTTGCTTGGGCAAGGACTATATTAGTTTATCTGAACCTTGAGATTAGCAACTTTATTCAGGTTAAATGTCTTAAAGATTCTTGGTGCTATTTCTTCATTCCTCCATTATTTCTGCCAATGTTGCTTAAAAGCATCTCTGGGACATTTTGAATGAAAGTATTGTAGCTCTTCCCTATTTTCAGTTTGTCTTGATAGGTAAAATGCCCAAAGAAACTGGAAAGCTGACAAGCTTCCTTACTTGGCTTTCAAAGCCCTTGCTCAGTGTTTTTGTTGTGTTGCAAGCTGGAATCTGAAATACAGCTTATTTTCTCTCCCTCTCTTCTATTGTGTATGAACCCTTGTCAGGACATTGCCAGGATCATTCAGTCCCTCAGTCTGGTCCCACAAAGTACTTGTTATTTTCCCTAAACAACAACAAATGTGTTGCTATTTTGTATCAGCTGATTTAGAGAAAGATATTTCCTGCCTTTATGAACTTTGATTTACATGTTGCTACTACTACAGTCCTTTGGCATTTATAAATTCATATCCTGTGTAGGTTCATATCCTGCCCTTCTAATGCATTGCAGGTTGTTAACGTACTTCTTAAACTGGTGGAGGGAAATGTCGGTAGTACATCAGTAAAAATAAATTCTGGTCCATGCGTGTATTAAAGAAAATATAATCTGTGTATTAAAGGAAATATAATCTGTGTATTCCAAGATAACAAGCCAGTGGAATTTGCTTTGAAATCTTCCCCTGGCTGCAGAAGTGCCTCAAAATCACCACCTCTCCTTTCACCCTCTCCCACTGTGCGGTACAAGGAACCCGAAAAGCGTGAACGGAGTGCAGATGTATCCTGCCGAGCTCACTGCTCACAATTGACCTACCCCTCCACAACGTTTGTGGTGATTCTGATTAATTTATGCACATAGCCACATCAGATTATAAATGCTTTCTCTGTGTTAAGCCAGGAAGACCCTGAATAGTAGGAGTTTTGGAGGGATACAGTGGGCATGGAGATAGCAGTTTACCTATTGATTTCAGTTGTCTGTCGTAGTGCATCAAGTATTTCAGTGTGTAAGAGGTATGGTATTTAAGAAAGAAGCTAACAAATCTAAGATTGTAAGATTGGCTCCTTTCTCTGGCTGAGAAGATATGCAGATTTGTTTTCACTTTTTCTTGTTTTGTTCCTAAAGAAAGGCTGTTTTGACTATAAACTCGTTTGAAGTAATTCCTCCTCCTGTAGATAAGGTTAATACTTTCTGTCTAACTTGCTCTTTCGTGCCTAAGGGGTGTAACACATATGGTAAGTAACAATAAAATACTGATCTGATTGTACAACTTTATGTAGGGCATGTGTGCCTAAAACCTGAGCAATAAAAGTTCCTTTCCTGCTCAGACAGAATCGTATATGCCTGTCATATTTTATTGGTTGTTAAATGGCACATATAGTTATGGATCACAACCAAAAGCAGACAATCTACAGTATCATTGCATATTTGTCATCTTCAATGAAAACATAGCAGAGTTTTCTATACTTGGAAAATTAAGCTATAGGAAAATAAACCATTATGTTGCTTGTGAATATGTTTGCACTTAAAACATGTAGAAACTTTAACCATCCAGTATTAGTGACAAAAAAATGTTTCTGATGTAGCTATGGAGAGGGACACACCTAGTGATCAGAAAACAACATTGTAGAGCAGTAATTCTTTTTAAAAAAATAGTCACCTTTTCCAAAGGCAGACAAAAATAGCTTATGGATCCAACAACTCAGACCCATTTTATTTACATTAGTAAATACCATGTATTTACTACCTGAAAGACAAATGGTATTCAAGTTACCAAATTACAATAGTGAGCCACTCATTTGGTTAGCCTTCTGAATATCTTTGTTCTTTTCCTGTGTGGTAAACAATTTTGGTAAATTAAAAAAATGGAAAATAATTTGCAAAAATAATTGGATATAGCAAAATGGAAAAACTGGATGAGTTAAATATACAGCAAAAGTATGTTCCAAATTATCTTTCAAAGAATCCAATGACAAAAATTAATGTCAGTGCTTTTGAATACAAATGATTACTATGAATACATATTAATTATTAATATCACATGCTGCAAACCAAACTACACTGCTGGTTTTGGGAATTTCTTTTCAAACAAGTGTGAATATTTATTTAATTAGCCAAAGAGTTAGAAGCTGTTTTAAATGTGGTAAACAGAAGACATGATCCAGTTACACTGGTAATCCAACCTCTGCCCTTTCTTCAAAGGTGACTAAAATAATATTTGTTTAACAAAATAAAGCCTTATGACTTTTGCTTAGCCCATATGGCAGCACAGCACACTGAATAAGCTATTGAGACACAGTAACATTGACCTTTATCAGAGAAACTTTCAGTCAGGAAAGATATGAAAGTTTGAGTTCTTTCTTTGCAGGTACTAAAAATGTTTGATCAATGCACAGCCCTCAACCAAATAAGAAACTAGGAGAACCATGCTTATCTGGATACTGAAGAGTGATTTGTCATTATTCAAAAGCCACCCAAGGTAAGAAGATTTAATTTTGTCAAGTTCTTGGCACCAATCCCTAAGTGAAGACTACAGGAGTGACTGTGACATGGAAGCAAACCGAGTATGGAAAATTAAATGGATTTTGGTCACTAAGTATAATTCACTTATACAACACTGTGAACGCTTCAGATAGGCATGTGTCCACTCCCTCCAGGCCAGGCATTTTAACTGGATCTTCAGCAGGTTACATAGGCTGAGAATAACTTGCAGTAACCCTTCCTTTCTCCAACAAATAGATGTGTGATACCACAGAGGCTCTGATAGAGCCCTCACTTCTTTTTGTGAAAGACCACCAGCAAAATTCTTGATCTTTTCTCTGCTTGTAATATGAAGTGTCCATACCTGCCATTTTCCCCAGTTTTACTGCTGCTTTATGTTCATTAGAAATAATGTAATTAAAGTCGGGCTGATGATCATAGTTGAGTTTTCAGTTTTAGCTGTCTGTCTTCGAGATGAACTGAACTGAGATGATCCTGGGTAGGAACTAGCTTGGCTTGTTTTGGCTATGTTTATAAACGTGTCAAGTTTGTAGCAAGAAGAAGTATCTTCCATTACAGGGGCTGATAGGGTTGAAGAAAAAAAGTTTTCATGTGCACAGCCCCTTCATCAAGTCTAAAAATGTCTTTGTTAGGGTGATGTTGGTTAGGTGTATGCATTTGCTTAACTCTTAAACTCCTTGCTGTTAGGTGGTTTTGCTCTTGTGAGAAAATATGGGAGAATAAGCTTAAATCCAAGCTGATATAACATTTTTTGTGCAGCTTTGTATTACTTTATATGAAGTGACAACAATATAGGTGTTCATATTTGGTAAAGATTATTACTGAAATGGGTAAAATGTCACATAGCCACCTAACATGTTTGCTGGCGTATTGGGACTCAACTAGGAGTTGTTAAACAGAGGTTTTTTATACTGCTTTCCCCTAGCAAAAGTTTTAAAGGAAATCTAGAGCTTTGGAGATGAGCTATAAAGCTTTATATCCAATCTTCTCTTACATGTTTTTTCAACAGTTGTGAAGTCCTATTTTTCTGCTAGATTTGAGGATTGAATGAAAATGCTAAAATATCTGTTTAGGACAGATTTAATACTTCTGACACTTTTAAACACTGTCTGAAAGTCAACTGCAACAAATTGTAACTTTGAAATGCATTCCAACATCTTTCAAAATGTTAGGTTTTGAGTAACTACAGTTTTCATATTTGAAATGTGTTTTTCCACAGAACTGTGGTTTAAGTTGCAAAATAGAAATGGAGGTTGCTAAACATCTTTGGAGCATGCCTGCAGCCTACAAGATGTGATGGCCATGGTCTGCGTAGTCAGCTCTCAGATTTTATTCCAAATACCACTCATGCGTGCCATGTATTTGTCACAAAGTTGTAAATATGATGCTACTCATTTAATTAGGGGGCTAGACAAACGTTGATTTTGAAGAAAATAGGACTACTTGAATGTCTTCAAGGATCGGTCCTACCCTCAGATATTTTTCCTCAGTTCCTGCTGACAGCACTAAACGTTTTGTCTGGGTGTTTGCAGACAGGCTTTGGCTGACGGGGATGAGGAGTGTGCCAGTGCACAAAGCCTCGCAGGTTTGTGCAGCTTAATCACTGGTGCTCCCTCTGCTGGTAGTGAGAGATAAAAATAATACAATCAACATCAGGGATTTGTAACTGTTTCACAATACAAATTTAAATATCCTCAGTTTATATGTGTAAATTAGCTAATATCCACAATTTTTGTGTAAAACTGAGCTCCATTTCATCTGACACGTTCAGTATGCCATAGCTACCGCAATGTCATGTGTTTTCAACCAGGATACTTTTATAAAGTACTGTACTACCTCATGTGAAAAACGCCTCATTTTGAAGCAATTGTTAGAACAAAATCAGGATGCAAACTAGGATCCAGGAGAGGTTCTGCCCAAAACACAGTGAAGGTATGGCTAATACCCTGTTCCCAACAGAAACTGTTCAGGGATACCAAAAGCGAAACAATAAACAGCTTACTCAGGAGATGTATATGCATAGTGTTCATATGTTTTCCCATCCAAGGCCGCTCCATACCTCCTATCAAATCTTATTTTAACACCACATGAGTGAAAAGTCTTCTTATTTTCATAATATGAATATGGTAAAGGGCATAATATGAATATGGTAAAGGGCAAAATTACAGTTTGTTGGCAATTCTCTAAAATTGAACTAAAATTCTCAGCCAAGGCAAGTAGATGCAATGCCATATTATTTTAGAATTTAATCTGTGTATGCATATTCCACTGACTGCTATACAGGTTGCACCAGTGCATCTGAAGGAAGAATCTGAGCCTGAATTTAGTGTTTACCACACAGCTTGTACCTTTATACATGAAGTAAAGCACATTGCAATGTAAGTTTTGATCAGAGACAAGGAAGGTATGTTCCCCACTCATTATTCCCTAATCAGAAGAAGATAAACACCAACAGCCAAATGCCTTTAGGTCACAAGAAAACATGTATCCCCTCTTACTTTGTTTTAATGGATAAAGGAGCTTCCAGGAAAATATAACACAGCTAAAACTAAAGATCTGAGTCTAGTTAAGGCACCTAAGTGAAATAGGTTTGTTGGTCTCACATCAGTACATATTGCAAAAGCATTTGAACTCAGTTGATAGTCTCCATTTAATCTGAGCTTTTTGGACTGAAATAATGCAGAGATCTAAATGACTAAATTACTTTCACCTGAAGAGATATTTATAGTTGTGATCTGTCAAGGATACACTTGGAAGCAGTGATATGATGATAGGAGAGCTGGCTAAGTGGTTGCATGCAAGTACATAAGGAGTCTGGCTTAGATTAGTGCTCTGAGCTACTAACATTAAAATACAGTTTTCTGACAAATGCAGAAAGACTTTCCAATGACTCATAATTCTTACACTGGTAGTCTGGCACAAAAACACCACCAGCAGCAGCGATAGTAATTTTGAGAGGAATACAATGAAGGCTATAGTTTAACTATAGTTCCAGATTTTGATTTTCTCTTATAAGAAAGAGCTACTTTAACCTAATTCCAATGCAATTTCCATGTGGGCAATGATCCTTCAAGGAAGCACCACATTTTCACAATCACAGAACGGCAGACATTAAAGAAACAGTAAGTTTAACTGAGATTAAACTTTTAGTATAATGAAAGTTACTTCACATGTATTTCCATGAGAAAACATTTATCAACAACAATTCAAGACCACCACCACCATACCAGTTTTAAAGTAAAATAATAAAAACTTGAAGACTGTCAGTTTTCTCTGCAGTATTTATGAGTGGAATTTAGCACAATCTTGCTTAATCTGATTTCTTGTGTAATGGAAAGAAAGATAGGGTACTATGGAAGTGATGTTTTTTCTCTATAGCACACTGGACTAAGACACTGCTTTACTGCAATTCCTGATAGGCAGAGTTTGTATTTTTGTCAATCCATTGGTTTGTCTCACCAGGCAAGAAATTTCCACAGTGTGTCTAAAAATCCAGGGGAAAAAGACTCCCCAGAGCTCTCCATGTCATGCAGCCTTGCACACCTGAATTAGGTGTCAATCATCTGGGCATTTTTGGTAAATGAATAAATAAAAGCAACTTCTTTTCCTCACCACACTAAACATGGTAGGAGATCACCTTATCTCTTATCTCTGGAGGTACCTTATCACATCTTACAGGGAGGCCATAAGTAACTCCATGGGATTTTCTCCTATGGACAAAAAAGTGAAGGAGACAGGATTTTCAAGAGTGTGTAGGGAACTCCCACATTTCAATGAAAGCTTAATTCCTTGGACTCTTAACCCTTACTGACGAAAAATTACATTTTATACAGTTATTGAACAGCAAAATGACTCGCAATGAAATTGAAGTTTGTGATATACAGAAATGTAACTAACAGAAGCCTATTCCAGGACTGGGAGGTACAGGATATTTTGCACTCCAAGAATGATGTTTCTAAAGATGAATCCTTAAGGTTGAAAATGTTCCAGCTATAATCCCACTGAGTTAATGCTTCCTGAGTGAAGTCATGGTATTACTTCTGGGAATAATTCAGCCCTGGAACTTGGTAATTTTACTATTTTAAATTAGATGAGCCAATTTCTTTAGCACACATTTGCTATGACTGCTGTTTGCTTGTTTCCAAACCTCTAGTATCCTGTTATTTCTGACATTTACTAAATGCCTGTTTGCAGTTAAAAACACACTTTATATTTACACTGTGGGAAGTTATCATTGGAACATATAGGAAAAATAAGAGAAAACCTCAAGGATGTAGACTCCTCTGTAAAGAAACAGTGATATGCAATCGAAAAGGGAAGGCTGACTCTGTTCTAAGTCCTGCAGAAAGGCTACCTTGTGGTGTCAGTCTTTCCCACAGCCTGTGAGGCAGGTGAAGCCAGCAGCTCTACCTGCTCCATCATGACAGGTCTTCCCACCCGCACCGTGCCTGCTTGCACCAGGCATCCTGCATGGCACACTACTTGCTGGTGGCCACCTATGCCAGGCAGCACTCTTCCTGCACGCTCCTCCTCTGCAGAGGAAACAATGGAGGCTAATTTCTCAAACAGGAAGAAAAAGTTGGCTTCCCTCTAGGCAGGCACCTGGGCCAAATTCAGTAATTGCTTTAGAAATCTAGTAATTAAATGCAAGATGATTCGGTTGTATGACATGCAGTTTAATGACTTCAGCTTTTTTCCATGCTGCATGGATACATTTGGTGAAGATTTTTAAGCACCACCAGCTTCTGCTAAGCATTAAAAATGCAAAGCGTAATATAAGGATAACAGGTGCAAAAGCAGTTCTTTAATGTTCTTATTGTTCCTGATGAGTTAGGTGGATACAGTAAAATCAAAGGGGGTAAGCTGCCAGTTTAATATAGCAGTGTAACTTCCACTTATGAACTCTGACAGAAGCAGTGACACATTATACAGCTACTCATTTCTCTTTGATATTGTTTCTTCTGAGAAAGACAGATTTGCTCTGCTGTATTTCTCTCAGCTAATACTATAATTTGGGTTTCTGTTTCTCAGAAAAGTCTTCTGCATGAAAACCCAATGCAAATGTCCTTCTGATAAAACTATTCCTGACTGTCACCACTATGCAAAAAGATACTAGGTAGCATGGACGATTATTTGATGTTAGACCTGTTAGTCTACTTCCATTTGAAGTTAAAGTATAATTTATTATTGACTCCTTTTTTCTTGTGTTGTTTTTTGTTTTATTTTTTTAATTCTACCAGTATAGTTGGTTTCGTATGATTCAAAGAATGTCTTACTGATAAACAGAGAAATGAATTATGTGATGTCCTTAAGTAGTTATGGATAGCCAAAGGAGGTCCTTCTCATAATTTGACTAACACAACTATATGCACTGTCCTCTCACAGAAATAGTGCATTTAATGTTTCTTATTAAATATGTGTCTTCCCAGACCAGTGTCAGCAGTAAGAAATAGAGGCAGCAATTTGCCTCGTCCTTGCAGGTATGCAGTCAAGTGTAGTGCTTTGGCCAGTCTGGTTTTCCAGACTGAATGACTGAATCACAGGGGTTTTCCATTGTTTCTAATTTGCAGTAAAGTCCTTGTTTTTAATTTCCAGTTTCAAATTAAACTGGCAGTTCCCCCCTTTCATTATAGTACATCACCAGCCCCCCAGAAAAGCACTACTTTAAATAGAAATACCAGGACACAATTTCTGCTATTATAGTTATCTGTAAACCTTCATGTTCTTCAATATTTTAGTAATTATTTTATTTGTCTTTCTGATTTGTCAATTATACTTTCTGTGCTTCCCAAGATTACTACCTTATTTTGAAAGGTTTTGGAATGTTTTTGCCACATTGACATTTCTGAAGGATGCATCTGAACTCAGATGGCCTGTAATAAACCATAAAATGAATAGATTAAAAAATAGAATTGATTATTTAGGCAGCACACAATTGTCACTGGTCCCTTGCAAAAAGTAAAAGCAAATGTTGTTGTAAATTATTTGTAACTGAAATAAAAATGTGCAAAGACAAAGTGTAGAAGAGCAAAGTAAAATGACTACTATGTGCACTTTAATGACATTGCCAAATTAGTTAGTCTTTGATTTCTCAGTCTGACTATTTTCTCAAGTATAGATTCTCCTTCAAAAAAGATTTCAAGGCTGGAAGCCAAAAGAGAAATAGAAAAAAATTTTCAGCATCGCAAAGTAGTCACCAACTCCTTGAAATTCAGCGTTGTAGGTGAGAAGGAGCTCAGTAGGATAAAACAAGCTAAAATCTATTATTCAGGAATAAGATTAGAATGTCTTATAACTACTCCTTGTCTGTGAATATATTAGAAGCTGGTTAAAGAAAAAGAGATAGCCTATTGTTAAAACTGATGGAGACTACAGACTGATGGAGAATAAGGTTATTATTAGCATTATTTTTTCCTATTACTGTTTAGAAATATTTTAAAATATAAATTCTAATAAATGCAATAAAGACATCTTAATGTACATTTCATGATAGGTTCTAAGGTTCTAATACCATAGATACATAAACATACACATGGTTTTCTATTCATCTTGCAACTCACATAAAAATCACTTTCTAAATTAAAATCAGAACCTCACTTAGGAATTTCACTTTCTTTGAAAACTATTAAGATACTCATGGGTCACACCCATAGCTTTCTTCTAGCACAGAGCTATAATGTAAAGAAAGTTTCCTCCACTCTTCAGGGATTGGTTCTCCCTGGAAGCCTGGATAAAATAATTCTGATAGCACCTGAAGGATCAGTAGAGGATAGCGCTTCAATTACAGGCAAGAACCTGGGCCAAAAAGGAGCTCTCCTAATTCTCACAGTGCTCATTACCTTTGGCTTTCTGCCTTAACAACTGGCATATACTGCATCAGGTATATAAATGTTCCGTGTGGTTCTTACGTATTCTCCACTCTCAGACTCACTTGGCAGTGCAGACCTCCTTCTCTGCTGCCTTTCACCTTGTGAAATCATTATGTCATTTACTTCATGTAAAGCAGATCCAAACTACTTCTGAATTACAAGTCTTCACATGACACCTCTTTGCAAAGGTGTGCGTGGCTGCACTAGGGGCAAAGAAACAAAATTCTTTGCCCAGAATCAGGATTTCTGAGCTGTAGTTTTCTCAATATTTATAGCGTGACTATTTTAACAGAAGTTGTTAAAAATGTTTATATAAATGACCTTTGTGACAGTTTTCCAGTGAAAAATATTCCTATCTCTAAGGTGCACAAATCTGGAGAAGTCAGGAGGATAAACTCAAACAACGTTCTGGTTTTGCATCTGGCTTATGTTAGTCAATAGTATATAATGTGATAGTATAATAGAAGTAAGGAGCGTATGGAGGGATTCTAATACTCAGTTACCACATCTGTCTCTCTACATTATCATCATTAGAGTGTTTAGATGCAATTTATCTCCCTTTCCATTTGAAAGATTCATGTTCCCTCCTATGAACTGGGCATCAGCCCAACCTTGATGCGTTGTGTCCGTAGGGGAACGCCTTCATTTCAACACCTGCTATTAGCCATCATCAGCCCAGTAAGCTCTATTTCGATCGTTTATATGTTTGCAAGCCTTAGCCAAGCAGGGAGGGAACCAGTGCATGCTTCTCTGATATGGAAACCAGAAAGAAAACTAGGGGAGAGAAAAAGAAAGATATGTCTACTTTTCCACAGCTGACAGATTTTATAGCTCAGACATATGGAAATTAGCAAAGCTAGGCTCTGTTGCCATTTTAATTAAATACAAATAGAGAAGAAGGATGCTGCTGGGGTTAAGGCCATTGGATAAGGCACAAGAGATCAACAGTGAGTCACCAGCAACTGCCACAGTCTGACACTGGGCAAATCAACTTCTCTGTACCCCAGATTTACAAAATAGCTTGTGTATTTAGACTTCATGTTCCTTTGGGCAAGAACTGGCTTTTATTATTATTTTTTTCCCAGCATCCAGTGCCCTGAGGTCCTGATCTCAATGAGGTCATATCGTTATTATCATAATACAAACAGTCCCATCTACGTCTCTGCTTTCTGGCCTAGATCTTACCCCAAAAAGCTGCATGTAAAAAGGAACCGAGTAAATATACCTAGGTGAAGCACAGAAAATTTTCCTTTCAGGTCAAAATTTGAAGCAAAATATCATAGCTATTTCTGTTATGTTAGAACCAAATTGCTTATCACTAGCTAAGGAAGAACGGAGAAAAATGTGGAGCTGAAGCAACTCACTTTGTTGTCCAACTTCCAGGCATTCCCAGCAAAATCAAAAAGCACTACGGTAATCAGAAGTTCCATAAAATTGAGTTCCATCACTGTCATTTAAAATAGACCCAAAAAAAAAGGCAGAGGGAATACTGTTGCAGTGCAGTGCATACTTTGTCGTAACTGGTAACACGTTTTGGAAATGGTTGTTAAAACATAGTTTGGAGGAAGGTAGAAGATCTTATTTTCTGAGTCTTCCACCAGAGAGAATAATGTAGGATGGTCTGTGCTTTGCTAGTCTCATATTACTGGGATGTGTAGGTGGGTGTGATGCCTGCAGTACGCGTAGGCGTTCTCACGCGAGCTTTAATCTAGAATCTAGCCTGCACAAGCTGCAATGACACATCCAGTTGCAGCGTACACAGATGTTGGATACAAAAGAAGTCTAATTTGAATCAGGAGATCTGGGTTCTGTTAGTGACTCTACTATATATTTCCTGTATTGCTCTAGGCAAGACATTCAGGGCCTGATCCAGCCCCCATTTAATTCCACGGCAATCTTTGCTCTGGCAGCACGGTGAGCTGGATTAGACTCCTAGCCTATTGCTTTCCCAGGCTCTCTGTACTCCTCAATGGCACAATATTGCCTACTGCATAGGTACCTGGTATGGCTGAAACCACTTGCCTCTTAAGTGATTTACTACTTAGGCATAGCGTGGATATGCAATCAAATTAAATCCTTGATTCAGCAAGCTGAATTCAAGAATCAGCAAACTTCAATCAAGGAAACGCATTTTATGTTCTGTGTCATTAGGTGTTGATATGTAGTCTTAAACATGCAAGAAGGTAAATAACTTCAGTGGAATTACTTAGGGGCCTAACATTAAGCATATGCCGAAGTACCTTGCTTAAGGCTGTATTGTCTATCATTAGCCATAAATACATCCTTAAACTTAAGCATCTGCTTAAGTGTATTGTTTCACTTCATCCTTAAAAGCATAATACTCATACCCTTTCTAGCATAGCACACACAAACATTTGAGCCTAGAAGATAATAAAAATAATCTACATTTCATTATATTTTGTCTTTCTAACATATCTAAAGGAAGACGGAAAATTTAAGGTTGTGTAGCCCACTCTAATTTCCAGGAATCTTGCTTACCCTATAACCCTTTACTTTTACATAACATTGAAATTACAATACGGATGTGTATTTTGAAGTAATTGTGTTGGTGGTCCCTTCATGCTTTCTGAACATCTAACAGTTAGCTAAGCAAACACACGTGACTGATTAAAAGAAGAAAGGGAACTATTTTTACAGGGACCGTTAAACTTTAACTGCCATCTGGCAGGGAATGATTAGAGAAGATCAAAATTAAGGCAGTCAACACAAATAGTGTGTGGATACCTCAGGGAATTAATGTGGATAGAAGACGGTGGACTTGTGGCTATGTTAGGAGACAGACAGAGAAGGAAGTGGTGAACACATCCTTTATGACCGCTGCCCTAATGGCCATGTTCATAGCAACAGGAGCAGAGAAAGAAGAAATCAAGAACACCTGGGAATAATCAGACGCTTGCTGTCATAAAAAAAGAAAGTTAAAGCATTATACAAGAGCCACACCATTCTTGTTCCCCAACAAGTCAGGAAGGAAATTTTTATTGTGGACGTGTGTTGAAGTTGGCAGGTAGTTAATATTCAAATTAGCCTACTATCTTTACACAGGCATTTTAAACAGGGTCTGTAATAAATCTTTTAACTGAATGACCTTAAGGAACGTGGACCTGTGGTTAATCTAACTGAACACTGGATGTCACTATTTATACACACTGTTAGTCATTTTAGATGCATTAAAAACACAATCAAGCCATGAATCGGAACAACCCAACCTTAGCTTTTTCAAATTAGCTATCTTTAATTATCAGTGTTCTTGAGATAGCAGTTTCAATGAGCCAAAGCTTCCAAGATGTGTAAACAAACACAGGTTGCTTTTTGCATCTGCTCCACTGCCTGCCCTGCCTGTGCTGCCATTACATTAGGTGATGCCTAACAAGAGTACCATGGCTGATTTCACTTTTTTACAGGAAAGATTTCAGGTTTGGATAGAGAGATCATGGACTGGCTGCTCACTGCAACATCTCACAGCTGAGACTCTTACCAGGTAGCCCGATTGTTGTCTTATAACTCTGCTGTTGTGACTGGTAAGGAACAATCAAAATACAGCTCACCCAAAACCACAACAGCCCCCACACGAGGCAGCTCCTGGTCTGACTGCACTGGAATAGAACCTTCTTTTTGCCCCTCAAGAGCTATTGGGACCCCTGGTCCCTCAAGCATCTGCCATGAGATTTTTCATTTCATGATAATAACATCACCACACAGCTCTACCGCAACTCTGCTCCCTCTCCCTGAAGGACAGGAGATTTCCAAGGAATACAATTATTTCAAGGGAGTACTTTTAGGAGCCAGGGGAAGTTAAAAAAAAAAATAAAAAAAAAATAAAAAAAGAGTATGTATTTGAGTCCAAATGCTATGGAAAACAAATCAGTGCTAAGAGTCCAGAAGATGAGGTTAGCTGCCAAACAGACTAAGGACAGAAGACAGGTGATAGGAGGTAAAGATTAGAAAGATTAGGAACAATTGATACAGTAATGTATTGTGAAATGAGACTGGCTATTTTCGTTTCTTGAGCTCAACACACTAGTCAGAAGTTTGACTTTTCAATAACGTAGGAGAAGCACATTAAGTATGCTTCAAAGCATATGAAATCTTGTCAACTGTACCTGATTACATAAACTTATGCTAAACAACAACCACAAAAAAATCAGAAATGTACACAGTACTGCTCTGAAATGTACAGTCAGTACAAATGTTTGGTAATTTTAGATCTTGATTCTCAACTGAATTTTCCAATATATTTATGTGTCTATTTGTCACTTTGCATCCTTGAAAATGTTAGACCTTTAAAAATTTTACTCTTCCGCACATTCTTAAATTCAAGATTTTTTCAGGAAGATGGAAAATATAATTTAAAACAGCCTTAGGTGCTTTGCTAGTAAAAACAAAAATGACTGAAAATACCTCTTATGATTTGCAATAATACATTTCTATGCAGGACGTGAACATGGTCTTTCCTAGGGCCATACTGCAAGCATACTACTGTAAAAACACCATGGGTGTTGCATTTTTTGGTTTCTTTTCCACAGATCCTGGCTGGACAGTGAAATATCTAAAAGTAAGTAATTGTGACTGGAAATGTATGGCTGGAAATTATCTGCCCTGAATCTTATTTTATTCCAATTTTTTTTTTAAGAAATATTCTGGGAAAAATATTTTTTGCTTAACTAGAAAACTACATTTTAAATTTGAGTGTAGCAGTCTGCCCAGGTGAGGCTCATGGATGGGTTTTGCTCTTTCCCAATCCATTTCTAGCCTTATACAGTAGACAGTAATTCTGCTAACACAAGTAATCTGTTCAGTGGGGCAAAACAGAAGCCAAGTGCAGCTATATTAAATTAAGATTATACTAATGTTATATGTATAATATTGTTATATTTATGTATCCTATACAGAGCATTACATAGAATATTAAGTTTAATAAGCAACATTAATTTTGCTGTACATATATGCTACTTTACAAGTGGGTGGGGACAGAATATGCCTTATACACAAATCTGTTCAGATCTGGAAAGGCTAAAGCTGTGAAGCAAAAAAGGTAATGCTCTATCATTCTCTCCTCAGAATATACTATAGACACAAAGCAATCAAGGGCCACCTGAAAAAGCAGAGCAGCTCTGGTAAACTTCTGCAGTTTTGTTGCCCCAGCTTTGATGCAGAAACCTGTTAAGACTGCTAACTGACCTGTTAAGAGAGCACATAACAGCCTATGGCTCTCTCCTGTTAACAAGGTGCAGAGCATTTATGCTCCACATGCAAAATTCCAAGCACTGAGCCAAACTGAAAGAGAAATACAGTAGACATTTGTTGATTTTTTTATAATGCCCACAAGCATCTACAGATGTGATCCCATGTAATGAAGCATGTGGCCTTAAGCTGGAATTATTTGCAAACAGCGGGATCTCCTGGCAAAAGAGATGGCACTTGCTGTGTTATGAAAGCTGTCCCTCTAAAACCACGTTTGGTTAGCACCTATGCCCTGTTGAAATTGGCATAGATAATTCTGAGTGGGAACAGCGCCAGCACGACAGATGGGAGTGAATGCAGGCATGCCAGAGAACCGGTATGTTCATCAAGGCTGAATATTAGGGACAGAGACCTTTCCAAGAATTTAGAAATGGCAGACTGTCCAGAGTCTCTGTACTTGAGGTACAGAATATAAGAATATACATCGTCTTTCTGTAACTATGAGCAAAATTAATTATAGAAATTTAAAAATAGCTCATCTGAGCCATGCAAAGCACGGCAGTAGTCAGCTGAATTAGAACAACTGTTTCTCCGGATTCAGTCTGGCACCGGGTCCTAGAGGGCAGAACCTGTGCCCTGGAGCCAAAATGATTCCACAGGTTTTCTGTTAAGTGGTTCAGACTGAAGAGCTTTCGGACAATAATGAATATTCTTCATTTAAGCAGTGCCTTTCAGGCAGTGATCCCAAAACAATTTGCAAGTGTATGAGAATTTAAACTCATAGTTGGAAGGTACACCATTTACAATTGAGCAAATGAATCTTGCATGTATTAATGGAATATAGTCCCATCTCCCCTCCCATCAGGTATTATAAACTGGAACTATACTCTCTGGGGAGAGGGTGGAGGAAGAAAATATCCTTCTGCCACAATCCTGACAGATATATATGTATCCTGCTTTTGCTCCTTACACGGCATAAATAGCCGTAACGGATCAGTTATCCAAAACACTAATTTAATCCTCAAACAGGAATTAGTAATTCCTATGGTTTTTTAGCACTGGACAGCTACCTTTCCTGTTTCTTTTTGCATATTGTGAACAGCCAAAATATATTGCCCAAAAAGACTTGTCTAGGAACACTTACATGGTTCTGAGAAACAGGGAGAACAAAAAATAATCTAACAAAAGTAGCCTAGGTACTATTGCTTTAAAACTAAGAATCTGGTGTTGCAATTCCCCTTGCACAAAAAGCCTCTACCTCCAGAAGAGCCTGCTAGCAAAACATCACTCCATTTTGGGTTTCTTCAACTTCAGCAACAAAACTTTATGGACACTTTTGGAAACATGGCTCTAATACGGCAAAGTCTTGGCTGTCTGCGCGGTTCTCTGGATCTGTGTTTTCTCAGAAAGTGTGTATCCTACAAAAGGTGTTGGGTTGCCAACATTCTGTTCTAACCAGTGCAGCTAATAGTGTCAGCTTACAGCTGAACTTTGTTTTCGGTTAAAAATGTGTTTAATACTATTAGTAGGAATAAAAAGCATTCCTGAATTTATTTTCATTTAATCCAGTGATATTCTGTAAATTCTAAATCTGTGTGTGTGTTATCCAGTCAACTGACTGACCATTTCAGGTATCAGCTGTTTTTTGCAACACAGCAAAGAGGAAGCCTGTACCAACTTTGGGAAATATGTGAGTCAGCTGAGTAAAACATCATAGTTAAGTGAGTTTATGTTCTAAAATAATACATGCAGAGGCACTTTCATTCAAAAGGTTCTGCATTTTCTGTGTACTTATAACAATTACTTTGATTAAGCATCAGTGGATTGTTTCATTAGTACTTTTGCTCAAAAGTAAATTAAAAAAAAATACTGGGTAGATATACAATAATGATTTTTAAATACATGAAAGCTCACCCTGAATATGATGATCCTGGCACGCATAGTGTGATAGAAGTAAAGCATAATTCATGAATCTAATGTTTCCTTTTACTTTGAGTTATATTGGAAATACAAATAAACATTACATTAACATATGGCATCAGAATTTCTTAAACAATTTATAATTTTTGCTGAAGTATAAAATGAATTGGAAAAATGCAGGGACACTTCCACCTTGTGACGTGCTGGGTTTCACAAAAGGGTGGCTATATTTTTACATATTTACACTGTTGTACAGCATCCTGAATGCTGGACAATAGGGCTTGTTATCCAGAGTAAGAGCAGCTCTACCAGTCTTTTCTGGTGAGGCTGCCCTGCAGCCTTGGTCTCACCTTCCACTAGGAAGATCTTTCCACAGGAGCTAGGATGAAAAAGAGAACAACTCTTTTCCATGCTGAATTTCTGCTGTAGGACAATGGTTTTCTTCTTGACAACATCCCATTTTGATGTATAATGGTTATGGTAGTAGTAGACTCTACATATATAATCATTGTCCCATTTAAAGCGGATCTTACGAGACCCAAAAATGACATGACAAGGATTATAATGATTTTCTATTTGAACAGCATCAATGGTCTCAATAGCATTGGCATACTTTCAACATGGTATGATGTTTGTAGTTAATGCCATACATTTCTAGGACTCAGGTGTTAAAATAATCAGTTGTTGAGCAGAATACTCTACAGCCTAAATTAGCCCTATTTTGTTAATTGCCTTGAGCTCTCTACTAAAAATAGCTGTTGAGACTAAAAGAAAACTAATTTTAGCAATAAATAGCTTGGGTAAGCACTCTGGGGGACAAAGATCCCCGGTTCCACTGGAGCACCTCCCAGCCGAGCAGTGGGAGAAGCAAATTGTTCCTTTCCCCTGTAAAAGAGAAGCTCGCAATGATGAGAAAAACTTTTATCATCTGTTTTCCTATAAAGCATCACTTCCAATCCAGCCAACCCAGCAATTAGAACATTACTTATGTCAAGATTTTCCAACTACTAATAATCAAGAAGGTAAACAGGTATTAAGAGCAAGTTACCAAGAGATTTTCTACTTAAAGCAGAGCCATCTCATAATGGCTTCATTCCTTCTTCCCAGAGGTAAGTTGGTTTAAATATTCTGAAGCGTATTAATTCTGCTCTATATACCTTCATTCCACAAGCCATTGCTCCAGTTACCTGAGAGGACCTATGCAGTCCTGAACAGGAAGGCTCAACCACACAGTTGTGAATGGAAGAGGCAGGAATGCAAGATACTCTCTGGACTGAAATATGGCCCAGACTGCGAAAAACACTGAAAAACCCTGACTTTGTAAATCAATATCAATCAATGCCCTGTGAAGTACATCATAAATCTGGAAGTTCTAGAGAGCTAACCCTGAGGTAATAACACCACTTTACATTTTAAAACATTTCACAAACATTAGGACAATCTCAGGAGGCCTTTGATCTGATTTTGTCCTTTGGGGCTCTTCCAACAATTAAGGGTTATTGGAATATGTTAGTTTTCCAGACACATCTCCTCTTCAAAATAGACTTTAAAAAAAGACTAGTGTGAGTACATGACAGGCTTTGGGGTAATAATCCTCTGTTGAGAGATAAAATTTAACCTGAAGGAACAGGTTTTGATCTAGGAGAACTTTTTATTTCCGTTTTGCATAATGGGATTCCTCCTGACTAGCCAAGATTTCTCCTTCAGCAAATATAGAACAGACATTCATGTTTTATAAGTTATTAATAATAAATGATGAATTCTCACAGACCTTTTGGTGCAAAGCACTCTGGACATACTCATTTATTCAGCACTGCACAGGATTATACTTGTTCAAATGTGAACCGATTTACAATTGCCAAAATTTGTCTGTACCTGGAAGAAAACCAACCCGTATCTACCAGGTGGACATGCCAGTTTACAGGTACTGTGCCCAGTTTCCTTATTACCTGCTTTCTGGATGGAAAACTGAATAAGTATAAAGGTTTGATAGATCTTTTCAAGAAGTCACCAGAAAAAACGCCATTTGGATGCAACGTCTGTTCTGCTGATACTCATGGGCTGTAAAAATCACAGTCTGATATGTGCAGATAGCAATTCGTTTCAGGGTTGCGAAGTGAAGCTGCATGTCACTGTGGGACTGATCCACTACATGATGTACCTATGAAATGAGCTGCTCGGCAGTAAAGATGAAACAGATTGTTGCTTTTCTAAAAATAAGGACAAAATGACAGGGACAATCTTTATGGTTTCACAGGAAGTCTTCAGAAGGCTCAGAAAATCTAGGATGATCTTCCTCTTTCCTTTCTCAGGAAAAAGGCCATATAAATGAACCACAGCTAGTGGTCACTTGCTGTTCTTACCACCCTGAGATAAACCTGGCTCACCAGCACAGAGCTGTGGGAGAGAAATGGAACAGCTCTTCAGGTACCACAAACTGCTCCAACAGCTGCACTGCATCTGCTTTGCCAGAAGAAAACAGGGGAGGAAACCTCTTCTGGCAGCCTTGGCTACTACCTGCATGCAAAACTGATTCTGTCTGGGAGAGACAGTTGGAAAACTGTGAGTCTATTCTCAGAGATTTGGGGAGTTTAACATAAAATTGCAAGTTTCAGAAATGTGGTGAGCAATTAGAAATTACACTGCTCTTTAGTGCACCAATGCACTTCCTTGGGGACTTACCAGCAGGTCAAACAGTATGAGATTAACAGAAGTCATTTTTTGAAGATGGTCCCTAGAGTAACAGCTCCTCTAACTACTCCTGAAAGCAACAGCTGAGTTGTGCATGTAAAATACAACATCACCTGTTGTGCCTTAAAAACTACAACAAACAAGTGTTTAATGGTAGTTTTGACATTATTCAGATCAAACAGCTCGTGAATGCATTTTTTTGCAAAACATTCCAGGGTGGGAATCATGACAGAAGAGGGCAGTTTCTTTGTAAAAGAAGAGGGTTGCCATTTAACATTTTGTTGAATCCATATGACTTCATGCTGTGCATATACAGGAGTGTAACATCCAGTTTCTTCTCCATTCAGGAGAGCTGTGGGAAGATCTGTTTCATGCCTGGAGGTCGACACCACTAGGTTCCCAAGAAAAAAACACGTCTCTTAACTGCTTGCTTCCTTCCAGGAACCAGCAAATTTCTTTGTTGCAAATGGCCTGCTTGCTGCTACACTTCTTAAGCCAAGTACACTACTTCATCAATGGTATACTTTGTATGTTACCGTACAGCAACATGTTACATTTCAGTCATGCCACCGGTACTGCATCCACATTTGCTTTATGGTGCTGGAAATATTTGTTACCATAAAACACAGATTGAAAATCTTTTTAAAGTATTTTTTTTTTTAAGTGAAAAGTCCTGCCTTGCCATTAAAGGGTTTAGCCATTGATACTTATCTTTTACTTGGTGTTTGTCTCCACTCGACAGGCAGTGCAGCCTGTTCACCTCAGTTCCCAAACAATGGGCGTAAGATGTGAAAAGAAGAAAACAAAAAAAGCAGGCAACTTATAACCTCTTCTGCAGGCCTTTATAGACTCTCTTTTTACTGCTACCAAGACCCTGGATGCACCTCGTAACCAAACCAAGCTTGCTCTTGGGTTTTGAGGTAGAGAGCACAAAGCCAGGAAATTTTAACTGTCCTGTTGTGTCTCACCTTTGGACCTACAACAGGCACAACCTCCACTGTATCTGAGGATCAGAAGACACTGCATTGTAGGTTATAAAAGCAACATTGCAATTAACATTAGCATGCAGCTGTTGAAAGTGACTATTCATCATGTTTGTTGGTGGGTCTTCAAGTTGCTGATGTGGAGTATATCTCAGCTGTGTGGCACCTGTGGTTTAAACAGTGACAGCAACATCAGTAGTCCATATAAACTGCTGGCCTCCTGCAAACTAACTCCTAAGACACTATGGTGTGTTCCCATCCCTATATAAAGCATACATGTCCTCCTCCTTGTCCCTTTGGAGACAGTTTGTAGCACACTGACTGCTTTGTAATTTAAATTTATGACACAGATTGTATCAAATAAAGATTTTGCAACAGCTTTAATACACGTTTCCCAGTGTTTTACTCAAAACATGGATTTTTCTGCACTTTGCCAAGTTGGCACTAATGCTACTAACAGTGGTCAAAATAATGACAATTATCAAGTGACAATGAAGAACGTGTAAGTGGGGACCTCGGGAACACATGCTCAGCTCTGTGATGATGATCTTGTTTTGATTAAGCTTGACTAAAAAGGTGTTGGTTCTTTTGTTTGTGTTTTTCATTACTTGGGTGTGAACCTGCTAATGACGCAAAAATGACTAATACTAGAGACTTTTTGAACTCTTCTAAGCGCTCCCCGAGGCGCCCTCTTTTGCTGTCGGTCAATCCCGCCCCGCCGGCACCTGAGGCCTTTCGAGTACCCTTTTCTGCGGTGCGTGGCCGCCCCGCAGCCGGACACCGGCACAGGCAGTTCCAGTCACGGCTTCGCTCTGCCTTTACTCCCTCAGGCTGGGGTGCCTCAGGGTGCCACACCGCGCCACCACAACCGCGTGCCAGCGGCGGCAGCCCTTCGTAACGGCCCTAACGGTCACGCTAACGGTCCTAACTGCCCAGCTCGCGGCGCGGCGCGGCTCGGCTCGGC
>NW_015090990.1:9868498-9878724 GCF_001431845.1 Calidris pugnax | reverse complement strand
CCGCCCCCATCGCCGCCCCCGCTCGCCGCCGCGGGCCCCCTTACCCTTCTCTCCCTCTCTCCCTCTCTCCGCAGAGATACCGGATTGTGCCCCCCCCCGCCGGGACGCCGCCCGCCAAGATGTTCGCCTGCGCCAAGCTCGCCACCTCGCCCTCCCTGGTGAGTGGGGGCGCGGAGGGGAGGGCGCCTGGGCCTCCGCGCCCCGGGCTGCAGCGGGGTCGGCGGCGGTCGAAGGGCGCCCCGAGGGCCGGGAGGCTCTCCGCGCCCCGCCGCAGGCCCCAAGGACGGGCCCGTTCCGAGGGGGAAGGGTGAGGGGGGGCGGACTGCGGCAGGGCCTGGTTCTCCTTCCCGCCTCCTTGGCGGGGGCCAGGGCCCTTTGCCAAGGTGAGGGGCCTTCCCACAGCAGCGGCGAAGGGGGAGGGCAGCGCCGCGGAAAGCCCTGGGGCCTGGTGCGGTCAGCGCCGTGCTGTAGGTCAAACTCCAGCCTGTTGCTTGTCCTATGCGAGGCCGGGATTTTTTTTTTGCCCTTGCGGAGACAAGGGACTATCCCGTTTCAAAATGTCCTCTTTAGCCTGCAGAACGTCTTATTTTGCATGGTGCAGGCGCAGGTCTCCCCTGCAGGAAGAGCTTTGTGCAAGAGCCGATATGACCTTAGGCTGCTGGAAGCCCAAGGACACGTACAGGCCGCTTGTGAAAGAGGATTCATTCATTTATGCCATGCTAGATTTAAAAGCTTGGGCTACGTCAGTGCATTTAACAACTTTGGAATTCTTTTTGGTGGTTTTTATTTTTTCATTTCAACGTGTATATCACTGCCTCCTGGCCTTTCTGGCATTTTTGTTGCTGTTTTCCTACGTTTTCCGTTAGTGCAATGCACGTACGGGTTCATTGAATGATGGTAGCTATTTGCAATAATGTCTTCTGAAGACTGTGCTATTAAATCGCATGGCAATATTTGCTTCTGTATTGTTTATTTTATATCCAACTAAGCAAAGATTGCTGTCTTTCACATTAAAAAATGGCGTAGTGTATGGGAATAGCTGTGATCAAATGTTTCTTTTTTTATAGCTCTTTTTCTCATCTTGCAGATCCGTGCTGGATCAAGAGTCTTGTACAGACCAATTTCAGCATCTGTGTTGTCTAGGCCAGAGATCAAGAATGGAGAGGTACCTTATAAACAAAATTCTGTATCTTCCTAAATTACCTGGTGAGCCTAAATGTCCTCAACCTAGAGTTCACTTGTACTAACTCAAACGTTTATAGTGTGAAACTTGCTTTAAGTCAAACACCTAATAATACTTATTGCTGTCTTGCTGTTTCCCCTGAATAGTCTTTCACATTTAATGTTGATTGCTTTTGGGTGGAACAGGTAACATCCTGAATTTTTTACTTTTAGTTATAGTCTCATCACTTGGAAGAGGAATGAGACATTGGATCTAACACAACTTTTAAAGCTGCAAAATAACACTATCAAAGTGGTCGTAGAAAATGGTCTGTGTCTGAATGTAATGCTCTTTCATGTTTTGTTTTCTTAGGGCAACTCAACACTTAGCGGGGCCCAAACTACTGTCTCCCGACTAGCACTTAGAGAATTCCAGACTAGTGCTATCAGCAGGGACATTGACACTGCTGCCAAATTTATTGGTGCTGGTGCTGCCACAGTTGGTGTGGCTGGTTCTGGTGCTGGTATTGGAACAGTCTTCGGTAGTCTAATCATTGGTTATGCCAGGTAATCAATCTTTCTTATAAAATTCTCGAATTGCATGCAGATGTATTTTGAGACGGCACCCCCAGATAAGCTAAGTTGTAGTAAGGATGATGACACTGTAATAAATTCTTATAATAATAACTATTAATGATAGGTATGGTTAAATGGAATTATATGAAGTTGTAGTAAATTAATCAGGATGGATGTATTGTTAAATTTAGAACTTTGTACACTCTATCTGGAGAAGAGATGTGAAAGAAATGAGACCAATTAGACTTGGTCAGTATTTCGGTCACTGAAGTCCAATGTTTCATCATTCAGTTCCAGAACTGAATTAAAAATCTAGCCTAGATCTTTTCCCGTGTAGAAGGGAGAAGTCCTAAAGAGAAACTGTATGAAAACTGATCATAATGTATGTTTTAGACTTAGTAATCAAGATTCTTAATTAGAAATGGATGCTTAATTCATTTTTCTGACGTGCAGCTTTGCATCTCAGAACATGTAGTTACTTTATTGAATGAGTAGTCATTCCTTGTAGGAATCTGAAGGGGTTAAGGATGGGGATTTTATAGTAGGGGTGAACTTCTTCCAGATAAGTTCACCACATTCCTGTAGTAGCAATAGTTCACATTGTATCACGGAAGAGCGAAACTGATACAGGCATAAAAAAGCCTTACAGGAGGTTTCGTGTTCTTCATTACTTTTTCAACCAGGTAAGACTTAATTAAGTCTTATTTCTTGAAAATTTTTAAACTCTACTGAAGACAAGTTCACTTTCCACTTGAAACATAAAGTGTTTTCAGTACAAAACTAATGTCTCCTTAGAATTTGGCATTAACATGACAGTAAGAGATTATAGAGCATTACTTCAGAGTATTATGTTAAGGGTGGGTTTCTTCTCTCCCGCACATTTCTTGGAGGAGTAATTCATTGCAATTTTGCAACAAACTGCTGTGCATTTTTTTTCTCTAGGTGGTTTCAGTTCCTGTATTTGTCTGAAAGCTACTTAAAATGTTATACACAAACTTTGTTGGAATGTAGTTCTAATGTCACAAATGTGAACTATATAAAGTATAGTGCTGATAGTTCCTGCATGGGAGGATGTAGAGAAGTCAAATTCAAAAGCATATATGAATGTAGTCACAAAAACTGTGCTCATTTGGAAAAGCTATATATAATCTGCATAACCTGAATCTAGTCTTAATTGCCAAGTCATTTGTCTTCAGTGAAATCCTTAAAAAGGTTGGATTTATTGACTTTTCCTGTCATGGAATCTGTGGCAAGGAAGTATAAGGTTCTGAATCTGTCAGATGCATTAAACTGTATGAAAAACATCTTAATTTTAAAGAGACAAAGGTCTTACACCTTCGCTTTCTTTTAGAAATCCTTCTCTGAAGCAGCAGCTGTTCTCATATGCTATCCTGGGATTCGCCCTGTCTGAAGCTATGGGTCTCTTCTGTCTGATGGTTGCTTTCTTGATCCTATTTGCCATGTGAAAGGAGATCTGCCTGTAATATTGGCATTGGAATGTAACTGCATTTTATGGGACTCCCAAAATGTTGGTGTCATGGAAATTGATGCTATTTCCAAAGTCATTTCATTAAAGATAACAACTTTAACTGTCAACCTGTTGCCTGCATTTATTATCTTTCTCAGTACGATGTGTGGAAGACAGCATCTTGTCATTCGGTCACCATGCATTTCTCCTGATAATGACATAACAGATAGGACCCTTCAAACAATGACTTCAAGTCAAATATTTTATTAATATATATAGGAGTGTCACTTGTTAGTTAAAATTAGTGTGGCATATCTTTGAAAGATCAAAGGATGCGCAGATATAATGTGAAAGGCTGTACTGCAGGCCTTGTTCCTTCAGTTGTTTCAAACTTAGCCAGAGCTGTTTCTGTGCACAACTTGCTGGTTTTTTTTCTTTTCCTCAGGCTAGCTGGCACATGAGGTGTTCTGGCACCTCTTGATAGAAGGAGCTAAGCACAAATCCATGGGCAGTGATAGGAAAGTTCTCTTTGTATCAGTTTTCAGTTACACTACAAATTTTGATCACCATGATAAAAATTTTCCACTTTGTTCTGAGCAGTGTCCCCATTGAACTAAACTAACTACTGCTTTAGATTGGTCCAAGGCATTTAACTGCAGCACATTGATATACACTTACTTAGTTACGGCATTCTTGGCATCACCTAATTAAAAGGGAGAAGTTCCAGCTTCCTAATTTTGTAAAGTCAGCCTTGTGTTATCTCCCAAATTCTTCTAAGAGCTATAGGATGAAAGCATTTTTAATAACAAAATACTTGCAGTATCAAGCTTTGCTTCTCACAGTATCTGTCTCTTAACAATCTGAATGCATTTACCATTTTGTCTACACTTACAACAACATATTCTGTGCTACTGTATGCTAATCTGGTGGGGGGGTTGATAGCATCTCAAACTTTATTCAGAATATTAAATAATAGATCTGATCATTCAACAAATACAACATGAATTTTGCAAGAATGTGAGCAAGCTTGTTAAGAGCTCTGTCATCTTGCTGTAAAATTAGTAATTACTGAATTAAATCTAGGAAACTTTTTACTGTAAGCTGCCTATCCCTGGGAACTGGAGAAGTGACTAGGCTCTCAGATCACTGCAAGGTGCAGGTAAGACCTTTGTTTTTCATCTGATTCAAACACCGAATTAGTGTTCATGTAGTCTAGCTTGGACCTAGCATGAGAAGCTACTTTCCCCATATGTTCTTGGAAGAAAATGGTCATCTCTAAAGGATTAAAAGTTGCTATGTAAATCCTTTTATATATCTGAGGTTTCAGAGTGTGGAATATGCAGCATCTTTAAACATTCATCTCTAGCACAGTATCAGTAGTGCCTTATATGACTAGGTCTGGAAGTGGGGGCTTTGAGGGGTGAGGGAGGGGTAGGAGGTAAAGCATATTGCAGCCATCTTACATGTGGTCTGTGCTTACGCTGGGTTTGTTTAGGAGCTTGCTGTAACCCATCCTCATGAGCTGTTCTGTTACAGAGCTGACATACAGCGCATTGGCCCTGGATGAAAGGCAGATAATGATTACTACAATTCTAGGCTATAGCTCTTGTGTGTACTGCTGTCCTTCTGGAGGGTGATGAACTTTGTTCTGTTCTTTCAGTAATGTAGAGATCTGTGCAGGCATCTGAGGTGGCAATCCCTATTTCCTAATGTCGTGGATTAGTCTAGTGGACTGGCTTAATTCAAGCTTCAGATTTCCATACCACTGGGATTTAGTCAAATAAGGATCTTCAAACTTGTCTTGGTCAAGGCTAGCTCCAGCTCTATTAATCATACTTATCAATTTGTTTAGGTATAAAATGGTTCTGCTGAGTTACAATTGTGTGTTTGATATGGAGAGAAGTTCTGGCTAAGCTATTGCTCCATAACCTCAATAAGAAAGCCACCTGAGTCATGAGCTGCTTGAATCAGCTGTGAATAATGATTTCTGGATCTACGTTCCAGCTTTTCCCATGTGGTTCACCCTATCAATGTGTAGCCTTTTCCTTATGATCAGCCTTGTCCAAAAGGCAGCAGAGATCTGAGGTGACCCTGTAGATGGATGTTAAGCCCGTCTATTTCCGTAATAGCATCTCCCCAAGTTTGTTACTTTTTGACTTGCTCTTAAACTGGTGAACATGGGCCAAACCCAAACAAGTTTGCTATGAGGTTCTGCGAATCTTAAAAGAATCAGATCTCAGTGTTACATATAAAGACTAATGAAGGTCTTTCAAAACATGGTAACAAACCTTCACACAGGGGATTATCCTTCTTATAGACAATAAGGGGCTTATGAGTGATGGGCAGATTTTCACACCTGAACCATCACAGGGCACATTGGGTCCCTTTCTCTATTGCTCTGTTTTCACTGCTCTTGAAAACTGGAGCTTGGTTTCAGTGGTTACTTGAGCATCTTGGCAACAGCTCAGTCAATTTGAGTGGTCTTAAAAAATTTCTCTTGGTTTTTCTAGAATGCCCACAAAAGAAACAACTATAGCTGTGTAAAAGACTAAATGTTGCAGGTTTTTTTAAAATCTTTGCAGCGATTGGGCAGCAACAAGCTATTTAAAAGGACTTGATCTTCTGCATAAGAGTTTACATCAAGAAATCTTTTTCATATGTCAGAGAAACCAGATACAGTATTGCCTCATGGAACTTTGTAGGTTTCACTTTCTTGAAGCCTTTGTCAGTTTTTCTGACATGGGCTGTGCTGACCTTAGAGACTGTCAAGTCGGGAAGATTCACGTTGTAGATTCTTCAGATCCAAAGACAGTGTTAGTGTTCCACTGTTGAAGATGGAGCCAGCTGGAGCACTGGATTGTGCTTCAGCGATTATTGTCACTGAATAACTACTCTGCCTGTTGTCCCAGTAGATCCAACATCATCCTACCTGTGATAGGTACACAACAGTGTTAACCCTAATGTATAATGAAGGAAATCTTTATGTTACCAATTATGTTCTTAAATTATTGCCGCAGGTAAAAATGATTCATCTTTTCTATCCTGCTACTTTCCCTCTGTGTTTTTTGCACCAATTTCAGACTGAGGAAAGGCAAAAAACTTGGAGTTCAGCTCTCTGCTCAGGACTGATGCTGCCATGTGATGGTAGATCTGAAAAATACTTGTTTCCAATGCAGCTCTTAGTTCCTCTGTGAAGAAGGAAGATCTCTGTTCCTCTCTTCACTTTGCACTGTCTAACATTCAAGCCCTTCACAACATGCTTACAGTAAAGAATAACGCCACCTTTACATAAACTGTACTTTATGCAGTGTTTTTTATCTCAGCTTGCCTCGAATAACTTTGCAAAAGTGCTGTATGGTGCCCACCAAAACAATTTAGAAGAAATGAAACATACAATACTGTCTTTTGCAAACTTAGGCATAATGCAATTTACTGGAACCAGTACTTCTTTTTTTGAAGTTAAGGATTTTTTTTGTTATTCATCGTCTCATACTCTGGTCAGTCTTAGAAGACAGCAGTTCCAAACGATACACAGAATTAGAATCTCATCTGTGATTCAGAGCATGTACTTGCTAAATCATGTTGTCATTTATGATTATGAATTTTAACTCATCTGAAATGCTAATTGCTTCTGTGTTAAATTTAGGTAAAGATGCTTCCCTCCCTTGTACAGTGCTGCAGCATTTTTGATACGGTGTTCAGTAAGGTGAATGTTGATCAGAAGAATGGCTTCAGGCACAGACCTGGTTCCAGCCATGAGAGAAACCCCAGGAACACGCTCAGCACGTGGGTTTGGAGGGCTGATTGTTCCAAAACTTCCATGTGACGAGCGTGTCCAGTGCTGTGGCTGAGCCTGGCAGCGGTGTGGGCTCTGCCTGCCTGCTGCTGCCTTCCCCGGGCTGCACCCCGGCCTCCCAGCTCCCCACCTGCCTCTGCCAACCCTGCTCGGCCCGAGGGACGCGGCCTGGCTTGGCTGTGGTGGCCGATGCCCCGTCCAGACGCGGTCCCTGGCGGGAGGGTCGCTGCGCCGAACGCTGAGAAGCCGTTTAACGCCGCTAACGACCCTCCTGGCCCAACGTGGCGCGAGAGCCGCCGTTAGCAGCGGCTGGGTGACCCGCCTGCGGGCGGACCGGGCGGCGTTCCCCCCCCACCTCCAGCCGCGCCGCTCGGCCACACCCGCGCACTCGGCGCTTCCGGCCACACCGTCCCTCAAACCGCCCCCTCCCGGCATCGCCCAATCCGCGGCGCGCCCCGCCTTCCGCCCCGCCCCTCCCGGCCACGTGACCCGCACCACCCCGCTGCCCGCGGAGATGTCAGGCCGGCTCTCGCGAGAAGTGACGGAAGCCTGTGGGGGACCCGGCCTTTAACGCGCGGTTCGGCCCGCGTTCCCGGGTGAGTTTGTAAACACCAGCGCGGTCCGGCTCGGCCCGGCGGCTCCTCCTCCTTCTCCCTCCGCGCCGCGGCGGCACCCGGGCGGGCGGGCGCACCCGGGTGTGAAGGGGAGGGAGCGGTCCCGCTCGGCGGTAGGCGGGGGGGATACCCGGGAGGCAGTAACATGGCGCCGCCGCTCCTCTCCACGGCAGCCCCCTCCCCCACCGCGGCCTGCGCCTCCCGCCGCCCCTAGAGCCGGGGCGGGGCGGCCCGGTCGGCGCCGCCGAGACCGTTACCCGCCCGGAGGTAGGGGTCCTGGCGCCCCGAGAGAGCCGAGCGGGGCGGGGAGGCGGGAGGGTGGAGGGGGGCTGCAGCGCCCTGCGTCCATCGTGGGGCTGCCCCGCGGGGGCATCGCCAGTGCCTGCCCCGGGGCCGGCCCGCGGGGGTGCGAGGCACGGAGGAGGGCGGGAGGAAGGGGGCAGCCGGGCTCGGCCTTTCCGGCTCAGCTCCGAGCAGGCCTCTCCCTGCATCCATCTTCTGCTCTGAAGGGAGGCCTGGGTCCGTCCCCGGCGCTGGTGTCGGGGTGGTAGGGTGTGGGGGGGTGCTGGGCGGTAAAAGCAGCTTTGCTGCACCAGCGGGAGGTGCTGGCCTGGCTGGGGTCTGGCCGTGGTGGTCCTTCTGCACCGGCTGCCCCATTGACTTTGCCTGTTATTGTGCGTTTTGTATCTCGAGTTGTCTTAAAAGGTGTCTGAAGCTTTCATGTGAAAAAACACATCACAGGCCCTCAAGCAATGATGGCTGCATGATATTTTAGGCACAAATGCTTTATGCCACGGTGCAACTTGATGTTAAGAGTTAAGGGATATGTGTGCTGCCATGTTGCTTCTGCAGTCTTATTCTTTCTACAGCCTTTCTGCCTCCCTATTCTTGAGATGGGATCCATGAGTATGTTTCCATGTCCTGTCCATGCACTCTGTATTGCTCATTTGCTTTTTGTTATGTTAATTTCTCCCAGAAATGTTTATCTTCCGTTAGTGATACTGTCACCTGTTTCCTTGCACTAGAATGAGAAATTCTAATAAAGCTGAGAGCTCTGAGTCATCCGCCTCTTTCCAAATAACAACCCTGAATATGGTCAAAGTGTATTTTCTTTTCCATCTTTTAAAATGAGATTTTTGTTTTCTTCTTGTCATATTCTACTCGTGGCAGTGAATGTCCTAAGCACTTGCTGAGTGTAAAGCTAGATGGAGTTAATGAAAACAAGTGTTCCTGAGGTTAAGCCTGTAGTTCTACTAGGTCTATGTTCAATGCTAAATTCAGCACTAGCTTGTAGGATGAGGAGGACTTTTCCTTAAGGTTCTAGTCTTCTCTAAGTGTCTAGACGTGATTTCTTCAGCCTTCTACTGAAATAGAAGTTACTACTAGTGGACATCTAGTTGCAGACCTTATTTCAGAGGGACAGACTATAGTGAAGTTAGGCATTCTCTTAGTGTTCATAATTCTGCATTCTAGAATCAGAAAGTTATGTTAAACAAAACAATAACTTTGTCAGGGACTGCTTGTTATATAACGCATGAAGAGAAATGTGAAATAATAATAAAAAAATCTTAGTGTGTAGATGGAGTGAAACAGCTTTTTAAAAAAAATCCTTTATGAGTTTATATATAGATACTGATATTGCATGCTAATACTTGATCATCTAATTGAGCTTTTGATCTTCTTCACAGTGTAGTTGATGTTTTTATCCAGATTTGAATTCAGAAATAAGAACATGTTTGGTGTGTCTTTTTCTAGAAACTTCTAGACTATGCAGCATCTAACATAAAATGCTTTCAGTCTTAAATTTGATCATACGTAACTTTATAACTAATTTTGATTTTCATGCTACTTCTGTTTTGTGACGAAGTCTTGAGCAGCCTGAAATAAGGTATTCTCTCAAATCTTGTTTAATTAAATGTTGGGTGTATCTATTGCCTACAATTAATTTTCTGTTATTAGCTATTATTTTTTTTCCTTCCAGTATAAATCAGTTTAAACTTACAAATGGATATTTATATCTCTGAGAAGCTCTACTGTTTTTAAAAGTTTATATGTTATTTCTAATCTCAACATGGTGGGGGTTTTTTAGGGTTTCTTAAAATGATCTTGAATTTCCATAAAAAGCAATGCATTAAACTGTTTTCAGAGGACCAAACATGATTCAATACCATTAACTTTTCTTTTGGAATAATGAGTAGATTTCAAGTTATTGTCCTCCTGCATAACTTAACTACATTTGCTTCACATCAATAATGTGCACTCTAAGGAGGGATTGGATATAGTTAGTGACAGAAATATAAGTCAATATGTAATAATTATTCAATACATTTTTTTCAAGTTTATGCTACACTGTTTCCAACTTTGTCCCCGGGTGCCGCCCCCCGCCGCTGCCGCCGATGGAGTCGGTACAAAGTGACCTTGGCGCCGCACCTCCGCCCCCTTCCGCCGCGCCGCATCCGGGCGCTCGCCCCCCGCCCCGCCGCGCCTGCGCACAGACGCCCTAGCCCGTCGGCCCTGAGGTGCGGCAGCCGGAGCGGGTGAGTGGCGGCGCCCCCGCGCCATCCGCCCCCATCGCCGCCCCCGCTCGCCGCCGCGGGGCCCCTTACCCTTC
>NW_015090990.1:9847713-9863714 GCF_001431845.1 Calidris pugnax | reverse complement strand
CATGGCGCCGCCGCTCCTCTCCACGGCAGCCCCCTCCCCCACCGCGGCCTGCGCCTCCCGCCGCCCCTAGAGCCGGGGCGGGGCGGCCCGGTCGGCGCCGCCGAGACCGTTACCCGCCCGGAGGTAGGGGTCCTGGCGCCCCGAGAGAGCCGAGCGGGGCGGGGAGGCGGGAGGGTGGAGGGGGGCTGCAGCGCCCTGCGTCCATCGTGGGGCTGCCCCGCGGGGGCATCGCCAGTGCCTGCCCCGGGGCCGGCCCGCGGGGGTGCGAGGCACGGAGGAGGGCGGGAGGAAGGGGGCAGCCGGGCTCGGCCTTTCCGGCTCAGCTCCGAGCAGGCCTCTCCCTGCATCCATCTTCTGCTCTGAAGGGAGGCCTGGGTCCGTCCCCGGCGCTGGTGTCGGGGTGGTAGGGTGTGGGGGGGTGCTGGGCGGTAAAAGCAGCTTTGCTGCACCAGCGGGAGGTGCTGGCCTGGCTGGGGTCTGGCCGTGGTGGTCCTTCTGCACCGGCTGCCCCATTGACTTTGCCTGTTATTGTGCGTTTTGTATCTCGAGTTGTCTTAAAAGGTGTCTGAAGCTTTCATGTGAAAAAACACATCACAGGCCCTCAAGCAATGATGGCTGCATGATATTTTAGGCACAAATGCTTTATGCCACGGTGCAACTTGATGTTAAGAGTTAAGGGATATGTGTGCTGCCATGTTGCTTCTGCAGTCTTATTCTTTCTACAGCCTTTCTGCCTCCCTATTCTTGAGATGGGATCCATGAGTATGTTTCCATGTCCTGTCCATGCACTCTGTATTGCTCATTTGCTTTTTGTTATGTTAATTTCTCCCAGAAATGTTTATCTTCCGTTAGTGATACTGTCACCTGTTTCCTTGCACTAGAATGAGAAATTCTAATAAAGCTGAGAGCTCTGAGTCATCCGCCTCTTTCCAAATAACAACCCTGAATATGGTCAAAGTGTATTTTCTTTTCCATCTTTTAAAATGAGATTTTTGTTTTCTTCTTGTCATATTCTACTCGTGGCAGTGAATGTCCTAAGCACTTGCTGAGTGTAAAGCTAGATGGAGTTAATGAAAACAAGTGTTCCTGAGGTTAAGCCTGTAGTTCTACTAGGTCTATGTTCAATGCTAAATTCAGCACTAGCTTGTAGGATGAGGAGGACTTTTCCTTAAGGTTCTAGTCTTCTCTAAGTGTCTAGACGTGATTTCTTCAGCCTTCTACTGAAATAGAAGTTACTACTAGTGGACATCTAGTTGCAGACCTTATTTCAGAGGGACAGACTATAGTGAAGTTAGGCATTCTCTTAGTGTTCATAATTCTGCATTCTAGAATCAGAAAGTTATGTTAAACAAAACAATAACTTTGTCAGGGACTGCTTGTTATATAACGCATGAAGAGAAATGTGAAATAATAATAAAAAAATCTTAGTGTGTAGATGGAGTGAAACAGCTTTTTAAAAAAAATCCTTTATGAGTTTATATATAGATACTGATATTGCATGCTAATACTTGATCATCTAATTGAGCTTTTGATCTTCTTCACAGTGTAGTTGATGTTTTTATCCAGATTTGAATTCAGAAATAAGAACATGTTTGGTGTGTCTTTTTCTAGAAACTTCTAGACTATGCAGCATCTAACATAAAATGCTTTCAGTCTTAAATTTGATCATACGTAACTTTATAACTAATTTTGATTTTCATGCTACTTCTGTTTTGTGACGAAGTCTTGAGCAGCCTGAAATAAGGTATTCTCTCAAATCTTGTTTAATTAAATGTTGGGTGTATCTATTGCCTACAATTAATTTTCTGTTATTAGCTATTATTTTTTTTCCTTCCAGTATAAATCAGTTTAAACTTACAAATGGATATTTATATCTCTGAGAAGCTCTACTGTTTTTAAAAGTTTATATGTTATTTCTAATCTCAACATGGTGGGGGTTTTTTAGGGTTTCTTAAAATGATCTTGAATTTCCATAAAAAGCAATGCATTAAACTGTTTTCAGAGGACCAAACATGATTCAATACCATTAACTTTTCTTTTGGAATAATGAGTAGATTTCAAGTTATTGTCCTCCTGCATAACTTAACTACATTTGCTTCACATCAATAATGTGCACTCTAAGGAGGGATTGGATATAGTTAGTGACAGAAATATAAGTCAATATGTAATAATTATTCAATACATTTTTTTCAAGTTTATGCTACACTGTTTCCAACTTTGTCCTGTGTCAGTTTCAGTTCAGCCTGAGAACTTTTCCATTAGTTTCAATGCAGATAGCAGCTTCTCTGTAGTGCGCTATTCCAAGCAATATAGTGTGTTTCCCTTTCTAGGTAAATGCAAATGGTCATTTATATTATTGCTTACAGGAAAGAAACAGATTATTCTGTTTCAATGAGCAATGAGAGCCCTGTAGATATATATGATGTGTTGAAAGATTTTTTTAAAATTAAATTCTTAATTATTGTATTCAATTTTATCTTTCAGGGATGCTTAACTTTTTGTTAAGCTTTTTTTTTTTTTTTTAATTTGTTGAAAGTAGTGTAGCAAAAGTATATTGGATTTCTAGTGTTTGTTGGGTTGATGGGGAAACAACCCAGATAAATTAACTGGGAAAGTTAAGTCCTAATATCTCTCTAAGCAAATTTTGAGAAGATCAGTGGAATGTTAACCCCTGCATATTTCTTTTCTGGGGTTCATTGGCCTTTCACTTGTCTACAAGAGCTGTATTCACACAGCATGAATTTCCACTAAGTCAAAGAAAGATCAAGGTGCCTCTGAAAAATACTTGAGCCGGGGGGTTGACTTAGGAGCTGCCATATTCAGCCAACAGGAAGCGTTTGGCATAAGGACTCTTCTTTATTCCATTAGTGCTCTCCATTAACCAGAAGTGTACCTTCATGTGGAAAAAGGCTGCTCCTTCAGCAAAGTTCAAGTAACTTAATTGCTTTATTTCTGTACGTGTGACTGTCTGTCCAACTGGCTTTCTTGTTTTTATTTGAACTTGTTAAGTCAATTGTCCTAATTTCTAACATCTTTTTCTTTTCATCCAGACACTCCTCCTTTTATTTATAGAATCTTAGACAAATCGCATTTACCTTAGGCAGGAGTTACAAGCAGTTAACTAATAACATCAGTAAAAATGCCCAATGTTTGACTTTTTAAAAGAAAAAATCCGAGTGTCATGGTGCAGGCATTACATTCTTCCTTATTCTTCTGCAGAACTCTCTGAAACAGATCATGTGTCTTCTAGGAAATAGCATGACCACTCTTTTAAGCAGTGAAGTGTGAAGGAGCTCCCATTTTCCTCTTTGCTAGTTTTGAGGTTTACAACCTTTAAATATTCTGGACTATGGCTTAGAGTTTTCTTGCAGAATCTACTAAGCTACTTTCTCATGATTCTGCTTTCTTTATAAGGAGGAATGTTTTTATTTTTCAAACTCTTTGTCCTTCTTTCTCTTAACTGTTCAGTTTTATTTTTTGGGAATGCTAAATTTTGTGGCATTACACAAATCTAGTCAGTCAGGATGCTTTTGAAAGTGGATTGTAATGGTCAAGTATTAATTACACCACTTCTGCTTCTCCTTTCTTTTGCTCTACAGGAAACTGAAAAAATAGCTGTTCCAGTCCCTCCAGGTAAGTGGAGCAATAATTTTTTTTTTTTTTTTCCTTTAAAATACGAATTTTGGTTTTATTTATTTTTTAGCAAGTGGCGTATTGCAAATCAACCTCTATAGAAAATTGTGGAAACAAAGACAGGCTCAAATGTGGGAGGTGACTAACATTTATGCTATGCAATGCTGTATTAAAGTATTGAAAGTATAAAAGGTGCCCTGTTCAATTTGATTTGCGTTGATTTGTTTAGTTGCATGGGAAAGCCATCTCTCTTAATTTTGAAGTGTTTAAACTTGGAAAACAAAAATAGCTACTTTTTTTTTTTCTCATTTAAAGAAGGATGTCTATTAAAATGCATGTACGAAGCCAAGCAAAACACTAAATGCACCTCTTCAGGTAACTATTAAGAGAATGTTATTCTTTACTGTGGCAAATATATTCAGTCCATTTGATCTCACTTTGAAAAAGTATGTACCTCAGGTAGAGCTCTTTGATAAAGACTGAGATGTTTTGGCCTTTCCCTTTTATGCTTGTTTCCTGTGTAAAATGAAGCTTTATGGTAAAATCTTAAAAAACTTGGGCTGTCTAAAGCAATTGCACACTAAGATGTCATCTACAGATAAGCTTACTAAGAGTTAACAGTTCTGTATACAGCAAGAGTTTGTATCTTGCAGTAAAAAAGGGGCACAATCCCAGATCAAATTTAAAGAATAAAAGGAAATGTTGAATAGACATGATCAGTCTTGAGGAAGTGCAAACATCCGTAGGAAAATACATCACTGATACTGTAACTTAAGCACTTAGTAATGTACAGACCCAAGGGAGGCTAGATGCTGATGGGCTACTATAATTCTGATTTGTCTCAATGGCCTAAGGCGGGTTTTGTCCAACTTTCTCATTTTCTTCAAACCAGAATGTACAGGTGTTTCTTGAGCTGGAGCCACATGTGGGTGGTCAGTCCATCCACAAAACTTGCGTTTGCATTATGTGTAAGCAGTGGTAGATAAATGAGCTACTACTGTAGCTGCAGGCTGTCAGATTGTCCTTTATGGACTGTCCAGTTTAGGGGGGTGACACACTTGTGAGAATGTGCATCTCTCTTCTAGCTCGCTGGCCAGTATAGCATTGCTGAAATGGAAAAGTTTTATGGTTGTTTTTTTTCCTTTTTTTTTTTTATGCTTATAGTTTTCTGTCTTTTCTGTGTTCAGTTCAGACTGTTTTCTTCCATGCTGTTTATGTCAGGAGGGCAGTCACTGTATTGCCATGGTGCTTACAATAAGTAATTACAGGCTGAGACTGCACAACCCCTGAGCAGGTTAGTGCATAGAGGTCTTTTGGCATACAGCGTGCTTTATCCAGGGGAAACTGCTCAGAGGCTTTAGCTCCAAGTCTGACAAATCTTTACTAGGTATGTGTGGAGGATGATTATTTTTTTCTCAGTGAATTTGGAGAGGTTTTTGCAGGGATTATCAATATGTATACATTTTAAACTATTTAAAACTATTTTAAAACTAGAAAACCCAAACATTCAAACTTTAAAAGCCATTTAAAACTATTTTACAGCTATTTAAATATTTAATAGAAAAAAAAATTGAAACAAGGTGTCAGTTGTGTTTTCCATGTTCCTGTATGTAGGGAACTAAGAGAAAACAGGAGAAATTTTACCAGTAAAATAAGCCAACAAGACATTGCTTAAGTCAGTGTATGATTCTGTTCTTTTACAAATTGTCTACAGGAAGGTATTTTAGAAGCAAGCCTCAGAGTATGCAGTAATAGTTTCCAGAAAAGTGTACCTATGATGTTTAATTAAAATCATATAAAAATATACAAATGGTTGTTGCAACTATTTTTGTAACAAATTTAGAAAAACATTAGTGTGACATTTCATAGAAACATCTTTATTATTTTAAACAAGCACACTGTCCTAAATATAAGTAAATTGCATGCAAACTGGTTCTTATTTCTGTATTGTATATATTTTAAACATGTATATATACTTATTGATATATTTTATTGTACTGTTTGCTTTCCAAAAGTGATAAAAGAGGATTACAACCTTTTAAAAAGGAGTGGTGTGAAAGTATTTTACCTTTGCATTGAAAGTACAGAGCAAACGCTAAAAAAGTGAAATTACTTTGTGATTTAAGTACCGAAGTTGATATATTGCTGGGATTATTTCATGGTTTTTTCATGTTGAGCTCTGAGCCTGTTTCTCCGTGTAACTCAAAAGAGTTCTATGTATGGGCTTTGTTATGCTACTGAAAGGAATTTAGGCTTGGAAGGCTTACAGAAGAAAGTCGCAGTTCAGTGGACTGTAGTAAGAATCATTTCACTGAACTCTTCAGTTTATCTGAAGAGCTAAGTTGAGGCTGGAGTTGCACATTGATTGGATTGCTTCAGGAACCATATTTTTTTCTATGGGACAGGGTGTTTGCTGTTGCCTGGGTAACAATCCAAGATGGCTATAATTCATCTCTAGTGATCGGGTTAACAGTTTACATACTTTATTTCTCAATTGGTTGGGTGAATAACATATTTTTCAAGATAGCATTTAAGTTTCTATTTTGGTTTTCAGGGAGGGAGTATTTTGGAAATTCTTTTTTCATACTGTGATATTCTCTCTTAGAGCAGTCAGTCTCCAATAATCTTTTGAAATCAGAATGGCAATCACAAACTTTTGTTTCTGAAAATTTGCCTTCTATGTGTTAGTCTTGTTATTCTTGTCAGGCAACAAACAGTCCAGAAGGAAAAGAGAAGGCAAAGGATGGGGTTGGTTTGTTTGCTTGTTTTCCCTAGCAGCAACAGTTTTCAGTTGTTGGGCTGTAAAGTTAACTATGCTGTCTTCTAAACCTGTCAGAATGTTACCCAAGTTTGGATTGTCTTTTGCTGTTGTTTATGTCTGTTTCTAGCTATGACATCTTTACAGTATACTTCAAATTTCAGAGTTGTCTTGGGTTCCTCAGAATGTCATCCACTCATTTTTAACATGTCCAAGGATGGAGATGCCACAGCCACACAGGGCAACCTGTTCCAGTGTTCAGCTGCTTTCACTGTGCAATTTATTATTTTTTTTTACCTCCCCTTATACTTGCTTGTAACTTTCTAGATGTGTAAATGTTGCATCTCATCCTTTTGTTGTACGCTACCCAGAGCCTGGATGTGTCTTCTCTGTAACAATACATTAGGTAGTGTAAGACAGCAAATAGATCCTTCCTTAGCCTTTCTTCTCCACGCTGAGCAAACTTTGCTTCCTGATATTCCTCTTGTATGTAGTAGTCCAGCCTCCTAGCTATTTTGGTGGGACCCTTGCTGGTTTCTCTTCACTTTGTCATCTGTCTTGAAGGGCTCAAAACTGGGCACAGCAGTCCAGTTGTAGCCTCATGAGTGCCAGATAAAGAATAACAATCAATTCCCTTCATCTGGTTGCTATGCTTTTGCTAACTCAGGCCAGGAAGCTGTTAGCTTTCAGTGCTGCAAGTAGTATGATGCTGAATTGTGTTCAGTTTGCTGTCCACCAGGAGGTACAGGTTCTGCCCCAAAGCTGCTTGACAGCCACTGTGGCCTCAGCCTGAACGGTTGCATAGAGTTATTTTGTTCTAGGTGCAAGCTTTGCATTTATTTTTGTAATAGGTAAATACAATCCTTACTGAGTTGGCTACACTAACGAACGTGAGGCCTTTGTTTTCCTACCCTGTTGGATCTGGTTTCTGTTTAGATTTGTAATGTCCGAGGTCTTGCTGGAATGCATGAGTGAACTTCTTTTTTTCTTTTAAGCGCACTAAAATTTCACTGCTTCAAGGTACTCTTTTTTTTTTTTTTTCCTCAGACATTAGCTGGAATCTCTTCACAAGGCATTACCTCACAAAATTCCTTGTAGCCTGCAGTCAAATAATACTACAAAGATGAGGAAATGAATTTATCTCCGACTTTTTCCAGTAAGTTTGCCAGGAGGCCGACACTTTTCTTTTTGACAAGGATTTACTTTTAGTTTATAAATTAGGCATTCAAAATTCACAGGCTTCACAAACCAAAATGCAGAACCAGATAGCAACTTCATATGCAAGTATGTGTTTTGGTAATATTCCTTTAAAGGAGAAAATTAGCAGACTTGAAAAATTGATCTTTACAGCTTATGACTTAAGAAAAATACTAACTGAGGATGAAGTAGATTTTATGGCTGATACTATGCACTTGTGAAAGACTGACAACAATCTATAGGAACAGAGTGGAGAAAATGTCCTACATGCACTTTTTTATCAAAATCTTCATTCTTTGGCTAAAAACCCCACAATTGTTTCTTTTCCTTTCAGATATTTCTGATATGGATGTAACTCTTCTGTACATAGTATATATCCATATGTGCCTATTGTAGCCTTGTATAACTATGTGATGTCCCATGATCAAAATTTAACAAAGCAATTTCCTTTGAGATCTAAAGGGGACCGACTCTGTTAGTTTTGAACCTACATTTAAATAAAAAAAATCTGATTGTTGCATAGCTGAACAAGGATAATAAGCTCATGGAATATCGTGTAAGTGTTTGCTGACATTCTAGATAGTATAAAGATATAATATTAAAGCCTCATTGATAAGGGCCTTATTTTTTTTACTCTGAAGCCTTAGTCATGAGTATTCAAACTTGTCCATAACCTTGTTAATACTCTTTGTTGGAGACGGTACCAAGTTCAAAGTTTGGACAGTTCAAGAAATATTTCATCCCTTCAGAAACTTGAGACAGGTTATGAACTCTTTGCAAATAACAGCAGAACAATCTCCAACCCTGATTTGCTTTGGCGTCCTTTCTTTGGGACATAAATGTTTCCCTGAGTTGTCAGTGCCAAGGACTCTGAAGTTTCTGGCAGCCATTCATCTCTTGGCTTCTGATCTCAGCTCAGAGTTCTCATTCTGTTGAACATACATATTTAGAAGTGATGCTTTGGAATCTCCTCCACTCCATGTTTTGTTTTTTTGCTATTCAGTGCCCATGACCAAGGACACTGGGATCTCCTTCTCTTTACTGTACAGACTTTTGGGATATTACATCAGTTTTTTACTGTACATATGCAGGCAAAAGCATCAGCTAACATGTTCCATACAGATCTCTGAAGTATTAAGCCTTAAACGATTTGCTTACACTTACTTGATCTGTTTTGTGTCTCGTGCTAAATGGTGTATCAGAAGTATACATTCTTGGGATGGTTAGACAGTTTCAGAAGCATTACAACTTCTCATGACCAGCCTGTTGGGGAGAGGTGAATTTATTCTGCTTATGATCTTTAATCATAAAGATATCTTTATTTGCTTCATCAAACTAAGCAGTGTTCAGAACTAACATTGTTAGATCTCCATAAAAATACTTGTATTTAATAAGTTGAATGCATTTCCTCCAGGGTAAAGCCACAGATAGGTTGAGAGTGCTTGTCATCTTCTGGCTAATTAGCTAATTTGGTACATTCATTCCCCCCCTGCCCACCCTGTTACTTGACCTTAAAATTAGGTGACATTAGTGTTGAGATTAGTTACTCTTCGCTATTGGGTTTAGCGATGTGACAACAGTATCTTGATTTTATGTGTTCATTGTACTAGAACTTTATTATTTTGATGTCACAGCATCCACGTACTGGTTTTATGCATTGTCCAGCACAAGTTGGCTCAGTCTCATTTGTGTTTCCTTTTCTCTTCCTGAGGCGGAGTGATGCTGGATGGCAATGTTTGTTCTGTGCTTGCAGGATGAAAGAGTAGAAGCATCTCCTTCTGTCTGAGAGAAAGCATAATTGATTAGAGGATGTATTGAAGTAAATAATTTCTTTGAGAAACTGTTGTGTTTCGTGGGTGAATAGTGGGCATTGTATCATCTAACTTTACAAAATCATGTAATAATACGTGTTTAACATGCATAGTAATTAATATTTTCTTTCAATTACAGCTCATTGCCATGAAAAGGAGGATATGATAGTTTGCCCTATGAAACAGGTTTATATGTGAAATCTGGCAGGTACGTGCATTAGTACATGTGATGAGTATGCAAACCAGCACAAAACATAATTAATTTACTTCTTAAATATTTTTTAGCCTGTTGGTAATTTAGCTGTATAGCTGAAACATTACTTAAGTATATGGTTTTGTAATGAAATTTGTAGCAGTTTATGTAAAGGGCTATCTGCTAACTTATCTTAAAGATAAGCTTTAAAGTTTATGAAAAGTCTAAGGAATCAACCACTTTTTCTCATCTGTTGGCACTGTATCCTTGACTACTGTTTTGTCTGCTGCTTTGTTGTTGTTTTTAATTGTGGGTATTGGGTAATTATTACAATGTATTTTTATTTCAGTAACAAGTTGTCTTAATGTATTTTCAGATACTTTTTGCAATTAGTCATGTTACCTGCAAATAGAATCATAGAGTAGTTTGGCTTGGAAGGGACCTTTAAAGTTCATCTAGTCCAGTGTCCCTGCAATGAGCAGGGACATCTTCAACCAGATGAGGTAGAATACTTTCCGATTGAGGTGTATCTTCAAAACCTGCTATGTCCCCATTGGGTTTTGTGTGCCTTCCTGACAGAGCTTGGAATCCAGGTTCTACTTGAATCCTGGGTATTTAGATACTCAGTGTAGCCAGAAGGCAGAAATTCTTGCCCATGGAATTTTAAAATAACCTGTGGATTTTGATATATTGGTAACTTCATGCAATATTTGTAAAATTTTTTTCCATTCTCATATTAATACAGGTAGCACAACGACCTGTGGAATATGAGTGATGACAAACCCTTTTTATGCACTGCCCCTGGATGTGGCCAGGTAATGGTCTGACTTGAAGTTATTAACACTGATGAAATAAAAGTAAAACAGTGAAATGTATGCTTAGGGATCGAAGAAAAGGGGATTTATGGTAATTGGTAGAAAGCTATCTATGTTTTGCTGAAAAGCAGGTGATGGCAAGAATTTCTAGTGTCTTTTGTATTTATTCAGAAAATGCTGTCCATAAAAGAAAAAAAAACCTAATTATATTACCCTTTCTGAGCTGAAAATAACTTCATTTGTTAGCCCTGCTTAATTTGCTTTCATTAAAAGAAAATAAATAAACATTCTGATTTGTATCAGGTAACCTGTATTTCTCGGAATATTTCAATTTTAGTGGGGAGCTGATTGTGACATTTGCTTGTCACTAATCTTCACAATTATGGTGACTGCAAATATTTAATGCATAATTTTTATTTATGTATATTTTTGTATATAGGAAGATGCTAACAGTATGCATGACACAAAATATATTTTAATTCCTATTTTAGTTTTAATGTATTCTAATAAGTAATATTAGTATACAGCTGAACGTAAGTAGAAAAGTAAAAATATTGAGTGTTTTAGCAGATGGTTGCTTAAAAGGAAGCTGTCGTAATACTTTAATTTAGTAAACTGAAAGGAAATTAATTTGTATTATCTACTGCACGGGCTGGACATGCCTGCATTTGTTATATAGAATATCTTAAGCTGAATTTTTTCGTTATATTACTGCACTTGGATTTATTTGGATTTTGAGTTCAAAATATTTTAATTTTTATTCTGTAAGCTTTGGTTTTATGATGAATGACAACATTAATGTTGTATTAATGAAACCTTCTGTTTTTTAGCAGAAACAGACGAAGGTTTCTTATGTCTAATATGTTCAGAGGCATCAAAAATAACTGAAGAGAACTGTCTTCTCTTAAGCAACATACTTGTCCCCATCCTATTTGAATCACATTTTGATGAAAGCTCTGTCAGAAGTGTTTTGGCAACTAAATTTCATAGAAGATGCACTGTGGGGCTACAGCAATCCTTGGTTCCAATGAAGGAGAAGAGAGAAGTTAGTGTCAGTGAAAATGGCCAAGGCTTCTCCAGATGTCAGCTCATGCTATAGAACAGAGAGAGGGAGTCAGGATCTGGAGATCCTGTTCCCTCTGAAGGAGCCTGTCCATCGCATGGTGGGGACAGAAGGAGGTACCTAGGTCCCTTAGTGTGATAGCCCACCAAAGTTTGTAGTGCTTTATCTAGAGATAAGGCACAAGGGCTATGGAGAGCTGGGCATGTGGAACACTTGGCAACAGAGTTCTAGCAAAAAAAAGTGCCTGGCCTGTATCGGCTTGTCTTTCAGTGGTCCTGCATTTTTAATTTCCCTCTCTGCTCCACACACATATGTCCTTTCTCACAGAAATATTCCAGGTGACTGTATTCTGAGGTCAACAAAACTTGCCGTATTGTTTCTGAGATGATGTTTCGTGTGTGTCTGTTACAAGATATATGTGAAGTAACTTTAATTGTTGAGGAATAATCAGAAACATAATTTGGGACTCAAATATTCACAAAGGGAAGTAAGAATTTGAATATTTTGTGAAATGTGGTTTTTTTAGAAAACCTGCATCTTGGGTAACATTTTCTTAATTATCTCAATTGAAACACTAACTTTACCAGCAATTAGAGATGCATAGCAAATTTCAAGTTAGTAAATGTAAGAATTTCTATTTTCCAGCACCTAGCTTGTCTGCTTACTGCTTTTTTTTTTTTTTTTTAATAGAGTGTATCCCAGTAATGGGGGAAAGCATGCACAAAACTGGCATACATCTGAAAACTTGATTATTTTTAAAATGCTGCTCGGTTTAGTTCATTCCCACCTTTTCAGTTGTCTGACATTGTTTCAGTGTTTCCCATCCTATCTGCCTCTTATTTTATAAAGTAAATGGTCAGGGGCAGGAGCTATACTTTGTTTATTTTTACGCTATTAAATACAGCAAAGTCTGTGTTTGCGATTACAGATTACATTTTTTTGAGTTTTATAATATCTGCTTGGTACTGTTGACCAAGAAACAAAACACAACTGCCTATGAAGATTGCCTGTTAAGGTAGTAACAGTAGTTTTATGTGTTGTAACAATTACTTTCTGTAGAATTGCATTACTTTATTGACACCTAAAATTACAACTATTTCTTAAACTTTCTGCTGCAGCGTTTTACCAATGAGGATCATTTGGCTGTCCATAAGCATAAACATGAGATGACACTGAAATTTGGTCCGGCTCGTAATGATAGTGTCATTGTGGCTGGTTAGTATATACTTTTATAATTCGTTTATTCACTTTTCTGCTGGAATGGGCATACGTTTTCTGTATTTTCTGTACATAATGCATAGACACGTGTTAAAAGAATACGAAATATTTTCTTCACTATAGTTGTCTGCAATGTGTGCTTAGGCAATATAAGTAGCTTTCGTCAGAATTTGAAGCCAGTATTTTTCTCCATAAGTAACTTTGATTTGGATCTGATATATCATCTAAGTATTTTTCAATTATCAGTACTTTAGTAATTGATTAAATTATGTAATAAGCATTCAGTAAGCACACACACTAATAAAGGCTATGCCTAAGAGGATCTGTAACTAGATTAAATTGTATCTTTTTAATTATTTGTTGATATTATTTGTCTCTGCAATTTTAAAATATGTAGTGTTTTTTACATATTATGGTGACATTGGAATTAATTGATAATTACTGTTCTGTTAATGGGACAGTAAAAGGAAGATAATGATTTTTTTTGGTTATAATTTTAGCTTAAATTCAAAATATTTTTGCTGTGTTTCCACCTCTGAATCCATGGTATACCTGTGGTCAGTTGTAATTTTTTTTTGTTTATCCAGGATCAGAAGTAATCACCAATGGATGATTGATTGCATTATAAATATTAAAGCTCTTGAATGAAGATAGCACATGCTAATTATTCTATAGTCAGACTGTTTTCTTGGGGTTTTTTGGTGGTAGAACAGCCTAAATGAACTTCACAAAGGCTTTCAGACATTTTCCAAATTTAATAATAACAACAACTGGGTAATTTGTTAGGACAAACAGATTAAAAAAAAAAAAGAAGTTACTCTTAAAACAGCAGTCATACATTTTAAAATTCTAAATGCGGCCCTCTGCAATAAGAATGGGGACTAAACTCTGCGTTTAAGAATAGCTCCCTCTGGTTTCTGGACAGAGAAACGCTTTGATACACTCCCAAAATTCTTTAATGGGCTTACCGATTGCAAGCTTCAGTAGCTTGTCTCCAGCAGGTGGAGTATGCCTTCTGGCTGGCCTCCCTGCAAGGCAGGAAGGAGCTGCTTGCAAGGCATGAGAGAGTTCTTGAACACCTTGCCTCTTTCTGTTTGCTTTTATTCCTAAATATTTACAAAAAGTATGTTCATAAATGGTATTTTTAAAATAAAATTGTGAGCGTTTTATGCACTTCATTTCAGATCAGACACCAACACCAACTCGATTCTTGAAGAACTGTGAAGAAGTGGGCTTATTCAATGAATTAGCAAGTCCTTTCGAAAATGAGTTTAAAAAGGCTTCTGAAGATGACATTAAGAAAGTATGTTCAAAAAACTTTTTATTCTCAGAGTTTCTACTTTTTTCATATCGGAAGCTCCATTTAAAGAAGGCAAACTTTGGATTTAGGTATTGCCTTCTAAGCTGTGTCAGTAATCGTTTGCCAGCTGCTTATATATGTCGTATGGAGGGAATACAAATCTAAGATTACTCCTCTGAAGATTAGTTTACCTGATTAATTCTCCATACTTGGCGTGGTCAATGGGACACATTGGCTTTGTCTTAATTTTTTAAGTATCTAGTCTATATCTGTTGAAGTTAATTGTTTGCTTTGATTGAAATTTCATTAGACCTTGAATAAGCAAAAAAATAAGTCTGAGAAGTCAAGAGTCTTTGCAGAAAGAAAAGACATTTGTAAGAAACACACATGAAAAGACTAGTATGTGAACACTGATTGTTTTGATTAGTTTTAAAATACCAATCTTATTCTAAGAATCAATAGTAATGATGATGAGTTAAGTATAGACTAAATTTAAAGAAATGTCAGTAGTTTGGTTATAACTTTGCCCTTAGTTGTTTACCTGCTTGACTTTGTGGGCAGTGATTTTTTAAAAAAAAAAACTATACATAAAGATTTGGCACAATTAGTATCTGTGTTTTCTTTGTTTCAGTAGATTTTAAGAGATGCTTGTGAACACAATGGATTATTATTCATTCCTGACAAAGCCTTATGCTTGCTTTGTTACCGTAACTATACCAAATCATTATTGTTTTAACTTATTTTTTTAATTGATGCATGCTAACTGTTCTTAAAACACTACATATGGTAATACTGGTTCTGGATTTACTAATACCCTATCTTCTGTGTAACTCACCACTACTTTGGAGGAAGTTAGAATATTTTAAACACTGTGACAATTTGTTCAATTGGTATTAATTTTCCAAGCTCCCCTTTGTGTTTTGAGAAGAAATACAGACCTGCCATATCTCTGGTTGATTAATAAATGTAAACAATCATGGCAAGGAGAGGGGAAATTTACCATAATAGCGCACTTTCTAGAGGGGGTTTAATTCAGGTTTTTTTCTGTAGTATTTCATATTCAAATGTGGTATGAAAAGAGATTCCACTTTTAAAAATCTTCCATGCCTGTTAGTAATATATTTTGTAAGAAAACAAGGAATTGAATTGAAAAAAGCATTTGGAAGAACGTAAATAGATGAGCTTTGGGGACGTTTCTTCCAAAAGTAACAGACTAGACATGAGTAGAGGCTTTCAAATCTATAGTATTGCTTTAAGTGTTTTTGTAACTTAATTTCTTCATGGCATTTCAGATGTCCTGGTGGATTTTATCTGTGTGGTAATGCAAAACCTGTTTTTTCAATAATTATTTGCTGCAGTAAGTTGAAATTAATTGTCCACAGTAGCTTTCTTAATTTGGAATCATAGTTAGGATTTTGTGCTTTGTGGAATGAGATATAACTCGCTTAACTGTAATTTTTACATGTAGCAGAGTCCTCTCTCAGGTTTAATTTTCCTGTGATTCTTGAGAAAGGAAAACAAAGAGTGTTTTTAATTTTCAAAAAGAAAATACTTAGTCTGACATTGGTGTTGAAAGACAAGAGTGTTGACCAAAGACTGGAATTCGTGTAGATGCTGGAAAAATAGCCTTGATTGGCTATTTGCATCAAGATCTTCCAAACATCAACACCTCCCTGTTATTATAAGGCTGATACTTCTCTTTAGTTGCTTACATTTTCTTGTGTACTTTAATTTTTTTAGAGATTGAGTAATTTTGTTTTGCACTGGTGCTCTTAGATGCCTCTAGATCTATCTCCTCTGGCAACACCAATTATAAGAAATAAAATTGAAGAACCTTCCGTTGTAGAGACAACTCATCAAGATAGTCCCTTACCTCATCCAGAGTCTACTACCAATGATGAAAAGGTCAGAACTCTTTTTTTTTTTTTTTTTTTTTTTTTTTGGAAAAAAAAAAAAAAAAAAAAAAAAAAAAAAAAAAAAAAAAAAAAAAGTTCTAGGAAAAATATTAAACCC
>NW_015090990.1:9817347-9847592 GCF_001431845.1 Calidris pugnax | reverse complement strand
TTTCACAACGCAGAAAAAGTTCAAATCTTTTTTTTTTTTTTTTTTTTTTGTTTGGAATTCATTTTTCAAGTCTTTTGATGATCTGTTACGTTTATTATGCATGATGATAGCTACACTACTTAGCTTGTTGAAAGGAAAGGAATTTTCATTTGCCGTATTCCTGTGGGTATGTAGTTGATTTATTCAATTTTTTTACTTAGCTTTGCTCATGGCAATTATTTTTTTGCCTCACATTGGCCATCCGCTGAAGTCAGAAAGAAAATCAAATTTAATATTCATGCAATGTTAGAATAGAAAGGCCCTTTAGCCTTTTCTGTTTTATCATTCCTGAAAAAGCAAAGAAAATTCAGTTTCTTTATTATTTTTTTAAAATAATGTCAATACTTGGTGGCTCTTCATGTCACATTCTTGTTATCCTATGTTTTACCATCAGTTGTTTTGGAGAACAGCAGGGGATGTTCTACAAAAATACATGGGGATGAATAGCCTGTCTTTCAAAGCTAAACACCAGATAATTTTGTTTCAAATTTTATGCTTTTTAGCCTATAGTAGTATGTTTAAAAGTGATCTCAGGCATTTGCTTGTTTAGTGTTTACTTCAATATTCATAGAATACTGAGGTATTGCCTGTCACTAGAGAATGTTACAGTCGAATCAGTTTTAGCAATACTGCTCTAAAGAAGAAATACATGGTTTTAATAGTAATGATAACTTTGATAGGTGACTTGTGGTGTTTTCGTCATGTGAAGTTCTCTTGAACATGAAACGAAGCAAAATGAATGACATGAATTAATTATTTCTATTTCTGTGTCAATAAATAAAAACATTAGGAGTGGAACATAATAAAGCAATATGGTTGCTCTAGTCAGTCTTTTTTCTATGTGCATCTTCAGCGGGCTGTCTGCATTTGATGGACTTAGCTACCTTATTGCCATAAATCAGCAGGACTCTTCAGGATGCCAGCAGGGTAATTTAGGTTGGAAGGGACTGCAGGAAGTTCCTAGTCTAGGTTCCCCCTCAAAGCAGGGGTTAGATCTGAGATCAGACCAAATTGGGGTTTTATGCAGTCTGGTCTTGGAACATCTGAGGAGGGAGGTTGCACAGCCTCGCAGTGCAACCTGTCCCAGTGCCAGCCTGTCCTTGTGGTGAAAGTGTTTTTCTTTGGATCCATCTGAACCTCCCTGTTTTCAGCTTGCACCCCTTCTCTTTTCCTGCCAACAGGCACCAGTGTGAGAATAGCCTTAAGTGTGTGAGAGAAACTTAAGGGAGTTCCAATTCAGATATGTCTTTACAAAGCTTCACTGAGTTTTATTAGTTAGCAAGAATGAGTAATCATAAGTAATCACGGATTCACGGATTTGACAGAGTTGGAAGGGGCCTCTAGAGACCACCTAGTGCAACTCCGCTGCTGAAGCAGGATTGCCTAGAGCACATTACTCAGGACTGCATGAAGGCGGGTCTTGAAAATCCCCAGAGAAGGGGACTCTATGACCTCTCTTATCAGCCTGTTCCAGTGCTCTGCCACCCTCACCATAAAGAAGTTCTTCCTCATATTTGAGTGGAACTTCCTATGTTCCAGCTTGTGCCCGTTGCCCCTCAGCCTATTGCTGGAAACCACTGAAAGGAGTCCAGCTCCATCATCCTTCAACCTGCCCTTTAGGAACTTGTAAACATAGATGAGGTCTCCCCTCAGTCTTCTCAAGGCTAAAGAGCCCCAGCTCTTTGAGCCTTTCCTCGTAAGGGAGGTGCTCTCATCCCTTAATCATTATAGTTGCGCTACGTTGGACTCTCTCCAGTGGTTCCCTGTCTCTCTTAAACTAGGGAGCCCAGAACTGGATGCAGTATTCCAGTTGTGGCCTCACCAGTGCAGAGTACAGGGGGAGAATGACCTCCCTCAACCTGCTGGCCACACTTCTCCCTATGCAACCCAGGATTCCATTGGCCCTCTTGGCACCAAGGGCACATTGCTGGCTCATGGAGAGCCTGCCATCCACCAGTACTCCCAGATCCTTTTCCTCAGTAGTACTTCCCAGAAGATCCACTCCTAACCTATACTGGTGCCTGGGGTTCTTCCTTCCCAGGTGCAGGACCTTACATTTGCCCTTGTTGAACCTCATTAGCTTCTTCTCTGCCCAGCTCTCCAGCCTGTTCAGGTCACGCTGGATGGTGGCACAGCCCTCTGGAGTGTCGGCCAGCCCTCCCAGTTTGGTATCATCAGTGAACTTGCTGAGGATACACTCTGTCCCCTTGTCCAGGTCACTGATGAATAAATTGAACAGGACTGGGCCAAGTATTGACCCCTGGGGGACACCGCTGGTTACAGGCCTGTCCCCCAGGCAATCATGTTGTCAAAAATAGTTTAAAGGAGTACATGTAAAGAGCTGCTTAGATTAAGCAAACCATAGTCCAAATCTTAAGTTGTCTTTATTTCAGAGTTTGGTTTGGTTTTTCTCTGTGGATACTTAGAATAAGTACTGTAATTTTGGCAGGAGATAATATCTTTATACAGTAGTGGTTCATTAGCATCATTACAAGTGAAAATTAGATCTCAATGCTTGGCAGTACTTATAAACTTGCCTCATTCATGATGTGATTTCAGTGTTGACACTGTAACAGTGCTGAAGTGAAAAGCTGCTGTTGCTCAATGCTGTTCTGATGTTTGATTGTAGAGACAAGCTGAGCAAGGATGAGGGTGCTGCTTGGAGTCTGCTGCTGCTGAGTGTGGCCTGCAGAAGTTGAGAAATGTGAGCAGAGTGTTGCTGTTTTCTCAGTTAGATTTTTATATTCTCCTTCTATAGATGTATTGAAGGAGGGATAGTGGTTTTGGTTTTTTGAGGGCATAGCTTGTTTTAAAATATATATGCCACTGTAACCATTTCATTGGCTGTATATATTTTAGTAGCCTTAAATGATTACAGCCTGTTAATGTACAAGACAATTCTAATTTCCCTTGTAGTTGTCAAAGAAATTTCTTAGAGACTCTTTAAAAAATTATGCTTAATTCTTTTCCTACTTTTCCAAGAGTTCTGAGTTCTATTAGACTTCAATAAGCATTGATATTCTACTTTGAATAGACCAAGATATCATCAGAAGTATATAAAGCCTTTTAGCCTAAAAATAATAAACAAATGAAACCTAATTTATTCTTTGAGAGCTTTCAGATTTATTCTAGTTGCTTATTAACAGTACTTTGAAGAGTGAACCTCAACAGTTTCACAAGTTGCTTAGTTGTCAAATAGCTAATTGCCTACCTTAATTAATTAAAACAAATTGTTTTATTACAGGAATAATCAATGACAGTATTAGTTTTGGCCATGTACATTTTTTTGTATAAAGATTTCTGCATTTATAGACAGCATTAGGAAATTATTCCATGATACTTGCTTTAAGGTACAAAATACTTGCGAATAAGGATCTCTGAAAACACTAAAGTAACTATTTTCTTCTGTAAAATACTTTCCATATCACCAGTTTTTAGTTCAAGTATAAAAGAGTTGGAGAGGTCATTTCATTAAGTCATTAATATCTTTGAACAGGCTTAAATTTCTTTCTTGTAAAGATGGGTAAAGGTAAGATCGTTTTGACTTAATCTCATGATTGCAAATTCATCTCTCTTTTTCTTGTTCTTTAGCAGAATATATTTACAAACTATTTTATTTCAGACCAAATTTATACTTCATTAGTGCAATGCTTTGACCAGTTAGTATCTTCTATCAGACTGCTGTGCCTATGGGTTTGTTTTTATATGCTAATAAAATGTCAGTTTCCTTTAGATACATAGTTCTTAAATCCACAGTTTGTGGTTTTGCCACATTGTTGCAGTAACTAGCATATGCATGTATTTTTCAGAGCATAATATAGAGCAAGTTAGTATCAGAAGTGAAGAGGAAGTTGAAAATGCTTTGTTTTCAACTATATAAACACACTCGTCAGTAAATGTGTTATTCCTTTAATGGTTGAGGATTGTTTCTGATCTTATAAACAAAGCATAAATGCTGTCTTTAATAACACACAGAAATAATTGTATGCATGTGAAGTTTCTGTTTTCAGAATTTTATAGATTTATTTCAGAGTTTTTTACATTAGTCTTCTGACCATTGCTGAAATCTGGTTTCCATAAGAGCACTTTGTCTAAATGTTGCAAATCGCCTTTTTCATAGTAGGGTATCAAGCCAGGAGGAAACCCAGTTCTACAGTCAGAATTTATTAGAACATCCGTTAATTAAGCTTCTGTTATTAATAGCCAATAAGTATTCACAGAGTGCCATAACTTACCCCTACATGGTTGCAGCAGCAGTTGGGAGGCCAATCCCAGCTGCTCAGAGGTGGAAGGTTGCCCTGACGTGCCAGTGGCTTCCAGGTACATGTTGAGGTCAGGTTGGATGGGGCACTGAGCAACCTGATCTACTGAAAGATGTCCCTGCCCATGGCAAAAGAGTTGGACTTAGGTGATCTTTAAAGGTTGCTTCCAACTCCAGCCCTTCTATGAAAGCCCTTCAAGGGATACATTCTTTCATCAAGTGTATATGTAATCCTGTAGTCTTCATTCATGTATAGTAGCCACTGTGGTTTTGGATGTTGTTTGAATTGTACAGCATGTTCATGCTAACATAGAGATTCAGCTGACAGTCTGAGTTTATGCAAATTCAACAGGGACAGTTTTCTCTGGGGCTTATTTATTCTTGGAGAGACTTTCACACACTCAGTCTCTCAGCACTTCTCTTCTTGGTGTGTTCTGTATTGTGGTACCTGTTTCTGCATCCACACACACAGGTACTTAGAGAAGCCACTGATGCAAACCAATACAGGAGGGGCTGTTATGGCACTGTTATTGTTGAGAAGGTATGGATATCTGGTTAGTTTAGATTTTTGTAGTAAAGCTATATGTATATGGGTCTGTGGCTGCTGTTAGCCAGCTGTCTTTTCACCCCTTTTTATGGAAATTAGAATTACTTTGCCATTATTCCGTGGTGTTCGTACACTAAATTTATAGTTTTACATGTGTATATATATGTGGTTGCCATGTATGAAGATGTTTCAGGTGAAAGGAAGAACAAGAAAATGAGTTTACACCTCTGTTGGCTCTTAGGGGCAAACATAGGTGTTCCTGTGTCAGATCCCTGCCATGGGAATGGACTTTGTAGTGGCTCCTTGCTTACAGTAATGAGACACGTAAAAGTGTCAAACAGCAGGCAGGAAAGAGTGAAGCTGAAACCAGTGAAGTGACACAATATTAATTTCTGAATTGACCACTGCCAAAAGATTATCAGTGCGAGTATTCTCCCTGTATGCCTTCCCCTGATTTCATATAGTCAAGCAATTCAGTCTTTTTTGTTTTCCCTGTGGCTCTTCTCACTGAATAACATCTGTATAGCTGTTACACCAAATTCCTTGTTTGCTAAGGAGTGCTTAATCCTGTCCTAAGAATATGCATTAGTCAACTTTTCCCAATTTTTTTTTCCCTGTTTCTGCAATTCCATACTGGTTGTTTTCTTCTTTTGACTGAATGCTCAGTAATTCTAGGTACTGTATTTAAATATTGCAACGCTTATAAATATGCCAGATTGATACAAAAGAAAAAATTCTTGCTTTCCTCAACACAGTTCACTGTTATTCTCTAAAAACTCTCATTCACTGTAAACAGTCTTTTAGGCCCTTTGGGGAAAACCCTGAACGAGCTAAGGAAACCTTGATGACAAATTTGGCCTCTGAGCTCTTGAAGGGAGAAAATGTCATCCTTTATTTCTTAAAGCCCACCTATAGTTCTATGAAGTGCTTAGAGGAGCGCACACCTCTTGCACTGGATGTATAAGAAAACGAATCTGTAAGATAACGAAGACTTTACTACTTAAAGCTTTTTGGATGAATTTTAAAAATTTAAGCTTAATTCAGAGCCTATTCAGGTATGTGATGTTCTCTTTGAATGACGGTGTAACAGTGGAGCAACTAAAGTCTGCTGGTCTTAAGATGTAGTTTGATGTGCCTTTGATTACAGTAGCTAGCGTCAAAAGAGTAAATAACTTGGAAAAATCCTGTCTGAAGCTTAATCTGAAGTCTGGCAATATCAAGGGTTACCTGAGAGGGAGGACGTTGGTTACAGAAAGGCATTTCTAGGTTCAGAAACAGCAAATGCAGTTACTAATGGATAAAGTACTTTACCTGATTGCTAAGCTAAGAGCTAAAGTCAATTCTGTCTACTGTTTACTTGCAACTAAGGAAATTTAATTTCTGAGCTCAAATAACTTCTTCTGCATTAGGATGTGCATATATTTTGCAAAGGTATGAATGTAACACTCCAAGTATTTTTAACTTTATAGCACTGTAGTTGAGAAGCACATGGGTAAGGGATAAAGGCTTAAAAAGAGACAGGTTTTTTCTGTTTTGCTGAACCATAAAACTCTCTTGTTTAAGTCTACAACAACGGACTGAAACTGAAGTGTATTTAAGGACACCATAAAATGTTTTCCTTATTCAGAGTGTGGGCAGACATGATAGTGCTGATAGTGTCTTGCATTTCATGGCAAAAATGCATCCTTAATACCTATCAGACCTGAATTACAAGTAATAGTAGCCTTAGCATAAATTGAGCCAGGGTTTGTCATAAAGCTAAAGTCACTGTCATTGGAACAATTTCACTTTGGTTTAAATGAATCATCCAAAGGGGTTTTTCTTTGATCTTTTTAATCGTGTTACTGATTCTACTTGCATAATCTTATAAGAATTCTGACTTGTTCCTTCAAACTGTGTTCACTTAACGGTTGGAGTTAATGGCCTATGCCTGTATGTTATACACTGGTTACTCTTTGTTTTTCCTCAGGAAGTGTCGCTGCAGCAGACCGCACAGCCTACATCAACAATAGTTCGTCCAGCATCGCTACAGGTTCCTAATGTACTGCTTACGAGTTCTGACTCAAGTGTTATTATTCAGCAGGCAATACCATCACCAACGTCTAGTACTGTTATTACCCAGGCTCCATCCTCTAACAGACCAATAGTGTAAGTTACATAAATCTTAGTACAATGTTTTCTTACAGAATTTGAAAAATATTTTGTTTTGTTTACTTTCAGTTACTGTTTCTGCAGTTAATGTACAAATTTGAGATGCTTTGGTGTAATGTGGTGCTTTACTACATATGAAACATACAACTTTCACTACATGTGAAATATAATTCCATGTTCTCCACATCACTAAGTTCATATTTTTGATCTCCAAATAAATATTACATTACAACTGTAAACAATCCAAATTTAAAATAATGTGTAAACTTGTTCTCTTCTCTGGATAAGTTTTCTTTTATATAGTTCATTCCTTTTTCAGTCCAGTTCCAGGTCCTTTTCCTCTGCTGTTACATCTTCCTAATGGACAAACCATGCCTGTTGCTATTCCTGCATCTATCACAAATTCTAATGTGCATGTCCCTGCTGCAGTTCCAGTAAGTAAGCATGATGCTATATTAATTTGAAAGTGGAGCAGATGTGCATAAGTGCAGCATAGAACTTAGCTTTAAGCAGCTTGATAGCTGTTTTGGCTTCAGAGGGTAGTGCTGTCAAATGCTCTCTATTATGATAACATACTCAGGTTTTCTTCATTTTTATACTTTATCTGGTCAGCTTGTTAGACCTGTCACCATGGTGCCTAGTATCCCAGGAATCCCAGGGCCTTCCTCCCCACAGCCAGTGCAGTCTGAGGCTAAATTGGTAAGTGAAAAACTCCATTATTCCTCAAGAAGAATAACTTGAGAAATTAATTAAATTCTATTGCTTTTTAAAACAGCTTTAGTTTTCTTTGTTAGTCTAAATTCTTCAACTACAGATTTAATAAAAACAGAAAAATAACAGGAGCGTTTATTTTACAGTTTCTTCAAATTCCAGCCTATGCTAGTACTGTTGCTAATGGTAATTTTTATCTTATTTTGAATCATTCTTCTAAATGAACTAGACTTTTAACTAAACTCCTTGGTCTTTGTGTTGGAGGATAGGAAATGTTAGTTGGAAGAAAGACGAGATTATTGGCATGTTAACAGCAAACATCACCTTCAGAGAAGCAAAATATGTTTCCTCCCAAAGGATATGATACTTCTTAAAAAAACCTAAAGAAATAAAAATATTTTTTAACGATGTTTTCAGAATCTCAACTGAGTATGGCCCATTTGGCAAGAGGTGTGCAATTAGATGCATGTAACTGACATACTTAAGAAAATTTGTGTGGAGGTTGTTTCTGTTGTGTCAAAGGGCTTGGGGACTATTTGGGAAAATCATGAATAAAACAAGCAGAAAAAAGTTTATTTTGGGTTTGTTTTTTTTTGTTTTTTTTTTTAAATATTAGTGATCCAATTATAGTGGTAGTCTGAATCAGTCATCAATTTCCTGAAAAATTTTCTTCAACATTAGGTAGTTCCTTCTCTGTTTTTGCTGTCTTGTTTGTTTGTTCCAACTGTTCTAAAATAATGGGAAATCTATTATTAAACAATAATTAACCCATTTCTGTATTTACAGATTCTTCTGTAAACAGTACCTGTCTTGTGGTGTTCCTCTTCTGACTCTTTGTGCTAAAAAAGAATCGGGAACACCTGGTGTATAAAATGTTTATTTTTGTACATCAATATTGATAAGTGGGAGGATGCCCATAACATCCTTTGGTATCTTGTTTCTCTTGACCTAAACCTGTGGGCTTTCTTTCCTTACCCGTTTTCTCTCCTCAAGCCACAATATGAAAAACAGTGAGTCTGGGAATAACTATCATTCTGCTGTCTGCAGTAATGGTATTCCAGTGTAGTGGGCACACTTAAGCATATTGCTGAGTGATTGGCTTTTACAAAGCTTTAAAGGGGGGAAAGAAGTACATTTATGTAGTGGAAACTTTGATCTCATGTTGGAACAAGCATTCACTCAGATGCGAAGAAAAACAAAGATCATTAGACTTAAAATTTAACAGTCTCATTAGGCTTCTCGTTAGAATTCAGCTAATATATGCAATTCAGTGATTGCTTATCTTTTTTCTTAAGTGAGACTGTAAAAAGGATATTTGCAGTATTTTTTTCCTTTCTTGTTGCTTAATATAAAGCATGAGCAGAATGCAAGAATATCAGAATTATGTATATTTCTTATGCTCATTTACTTTTATATAGTGCCTATTCACAAAAATAAAAAACTTAATTTCTTATCACTCCTAAAATAAAAGCAATTTAATGAGAAACTTCATGTTTATGTAGAAAAGCTTCCAACAGGAAGACTAGCTCACTATGCTATGTGATGTATTGTTGGCAAATACGTGATGGTTTATTAACTGTAAAGTTCCATTTGATTTTTAAAATTTAAGTCTTTGTGATGCCGAATCCTTTTTTTCATGTATCTCTTGAAAATAATTTTGCTTGCTACATATTAAATTCTGCAAAGGTATGGTAAACAGGTTTATTTTTCATGCATGTTCCTTGTTAAGCCAACAGAAGACTTAATATTTAGTTTTACAGCTATTTGTTTGCTTTTTATTTCATGAATAGTTCACATTTAAAGTTGAAATATTAAATTTCAGTGTTATAGATAAGTGAACAGTGTCTATTTCATTACAGTATATTTCTATTAACAGTGTATTGCAATTTGTGGATTTATTGGTATGTTTAAGTTAGTAGAACACTGGGAATGCTTCCTGTGTCCTTTTGCCTGCCATAGCCATGGTTCTGCTTGGTGTTGGGGTGAAGGGTGTCAGCCCAGTATTCTTACTGTCTTTGGGGCAGAAAGCTGGATGAGGGGGCAAAGCTGTGATGTTCCCTTCTCAACCATCAAGGCCCAGGAGTCAGGATACTTATAGGTCTCTAGAATTCTTAGCTGTTCCTTTATTTTATTTGCTACTTATTATTTGGAGAATTTTTTTGTTGTTCTTTATAGCCAGCCCTTGCAGTCTTGTGGATTTTTTTCATATTGCATTATAAAATGTAAAAATTGAATTTGTGGCAAATGTAAAAAAACATGCTTAAATAGTTTCCTAACATTGCAACTATTCTTCAGATATTAAAGTAAATTTGGTAGTGGATGGGATGAAAAATTTGGAAAGCTAATGCGTTTTTTTGTGTCTCCAAAAGGTTTGGTCATGTATGCTTTTAGTCATCATTGTTTGAATCTTGCTTTTATTCAAAGACCATACTTTCCTAATATGGTATTCTGCTTTTTCAACTGTCATGTGTGACAATACTTTTTCAAGGTATTCTTAATTGACAGAACTTAAATAAAATTTTTGAAGAATTGTTTGCAGTAACTTTGTCACTTCAGGATGATATCCCCAAATTGTTATCAAATACAGATCTGTTCTGTGTAGAAGGCACAACTCTTTGTGTTTTGGATGAAATGCCTGGCAGGAACCAGGCACTTCCCTTTGGAAGTGCTTTGTGCCTTTCTTTACCAACACCATTTCTGCAGTTAATTTCTTGCATGACATTTTAAGGAACTAGTGTATTTTAGAGTTTCGTAATAAGAAAAGCACTTTTTGCTCTGATTTCATTCCTCATCTCAATCATTCATTTTTCTTACCTGTTTTCAAAAGGCTACTATTGTGCAGGCTTCCTTTTGGCTTGTAGTGCATTATTTCCTAATGGTATGGAGTTTAAATACCAATTTGCAGGACTTAATTTTTATATTTTTATTCATGTGAAAACAACATACTTTTCTATTTTGATGAGTAGCCGTTCTTTCCTTACGAGTTGCATGTAACAAATTGTACATAGAACATCATACGTTTCTTTATATAAAATCATGGATTAACTTTAGTAAAACAAACTGACACTTCGATTTCTAAGAGCTAAAGCTTAAAATAACTGGGAGAAGACATCTTTGGTAATGAGCATAGGATGCCTTGCTATAGCACAATTACATTTTTTCTTCAGCTACCATAGAAGTCTTAAAACCCTGTAAAGTTAAGGGAACTAATATACTTGCTGGGGTTTTTTTGCCCACTATGGACAGCTTTGGGAGACTTTTTTTCAGTTCATAAATGTGCTCTGTTATGACATTTGAAAGTGTTTTTAGATTAGAGCTTCCAAACTTAACGCATAATAATCAGAGCTGTGTATTCATTTCTGTATTTGATAGTTTTCAGTCTGAAGTGTCAGGCTCCTTCAGTGTAGCAGTTTTGGTTATTCACGTGCAGCACGTTACTGAGATGTTACCTCTAGAACTCTGCTCCTCCTTTGCTCTTTTCTCTGGTTACCATTAAAGTTGCTTGATACTAAATGATCACATGAATTCCATGGAGCAACAGTTGGATGTGAGAAGAGGTTCACTGACAGAAATATCACATAGAAAAATATATGCCAACTGCAAGGAATGATGACTGGGAGGAGAGAAAAAGATGTAAAAATTAAAAAATGGTCTATGCAGTGAGCCAGATTCTTGGGATTGGTGACATTATTGCAAGAGGTTCTTGACTGAAAAAGCTGAGATTTAGTGGTCTTCCACTCAGTGTTAAGCACAATCTGCTTCCGCACTGAAACATACAGTGTTTTGTGTTTCAATGCTCTGGGATAGTTACATGAAATTAGATTGCATTTTAATTGGGCAATATTTTAGTTACTGTAGTGAATGTGACCTGTGAAAGACACTGTTCCTATACTTTTGAACATTCTTGGATCCTTTTTTTCCTGTTACTAGTAGAACTGAAATGAAATATGACTAAAGATTTTATTCAGATGCAAGCTGCCTTTTACTGCTGTTCTTCTGAAAATATCCTTGTATGGAGAATGACATTCAATAAGGGTTCAGATTTCTGTGGCACATTTAATATAAATTGTCAGTTTTTCTGCTGCGGCTCCATATTTGTTGTTATGCTCAAGAAACTAACTTCCACGTACTTAAGTAATGCATCAAAATCAAATGCATAAATCAGTTTTGTGGTATTTTATAGGCTTGAAGTGGATGCAGAGAGCTGTGTGTTGTGGTTTAACCTCAGCCGGCAGCTAAGCCCCACACAGCCACTGGCTCATACCCCCATCCGGTGGGATCAGGGAGAAAATCAGAAGAGTAAAAGTGAGCAAACTCACAAATTGAGATAAAGGCGGTTTAATAGGTAAAACCAAAGCCATGCAAGCAAAGCAAAACAAGGGATTCATTCACTGCTTCAGTTCAGCAGGCAGGTGTTCAGCCATCCCCAGGACAGCAGCGCTCCATCACGTTTAACAGTTATTTGGGAAGACAAATGCTGTTAACTCCAAAAGTCCCTACTTCCCCCTTCTTGCTCAGCTTTATGTGCTGAGCATGATGTCATATGGCATGGAATATCCCTTTGGTCAGTTGGCATCGGCTGTCCCAGCTGTGTTCCCTCTCAAATTCTTGGGTGCCCCCCACCTTCTTGTTGGCAGACCAGTAGAAGCTGAAAAATCCTTGACTGCTTAGCAACAACTAAAATGTTAGTATCTTATCAACATTATTCTCATCCTAAATCCAAAGCGTAGCAGTTATACCAGCTGCTACTAAGAAAATTAACTGTGTCCCAACCAAAACCAGGACACTGTGCTTAAGAAAAAAAAAAGAAAAAAATTCCTCACAAAGATAAGGATGCATGATTCTAAATATTATAAAATTGCTTCTGATCTTTTTGTGAATAAGATATGTAATTATATGCTTTCTGTATATGAAAAGTGAGCCATGGGTTATTCCTAGTTGTAAAATATCCTTTTTTTTGAGTGTACAGCTTATGGATGCAAACTTAAAAGTTTATACCCTTCTGCATAGATTGCATAGGTTTCTAAAGAACTTAAAAATTGCTTTTAACACTGAATGTCTCCTTCTGTCTCCTCCTATCCATATAAAACCTTTTGTCACAATCTGAGAAATACCTTGCACGCAGTGGGCAACCAGTAGGCTTTCTGCAGGAGGTTTCTACTGAGAAGTGACAGAGGGCAGCTTGGCAAATGTTCAGAAACCGACATTAACTTGCTGGAGCCCGGCATGGGACCTTGTGTTCAGCAGAATTCTTCTGACCTGTCTCTCTGCATGCCGAGCTAATCAGCAAACACCTAATGAGCCTACTCTAAAGAAACAGACCCTCTCACAACCTACTTCATTTTCATATGTTCTCTGGGGGTGGAGAGACAAGACTTCATAAGGACTGATGATGCTGCAAAGACCACAATAATGATAATTAACTTGCTGAATTTAGAAGATTATGCTGTTAATTAGTTGCAAAATAAAGATAAGTAATGGAGCAGCAGATGGTAGGATAACACCCAGGAGAAGGAGGGTTATTACTCTGATGAGCTTTTGTGGCAGATATGAAATATGGATCTGAGGTTTTTCACAAATTGTTTCTGGAGAATATTATCTTGTTTCTGTGAGCTCTTGATGGAATGATCTAGTTCTACCAAATTTTGACAGATGCAGTGAGGATTTGTTTTCAAGGATATACATGAACAATAAAACCTTGCTAATAAAGACTTTAAAAGCTATTTAGCTAGTTGAAAATACCAATTTTAGTTTGCCTTTAATAATAAAATAATACCAAACCAACCTTGTTTGTCATTAGGTTTCCCCACATAGTAATGCTTACATACATTTATTCTAATCTTTTTTTTCAATATACTTGATTTTAACACAGATTCTCATTTTATTTGTGGTAACTATCTCCCTACTCACAGGAAGGTCAACATCCATATAGTATTTTACTCCAGCATTACCTTCTAAAATATGAAACCTTCTAAATATGAGCTGGATATCTCCTTGTGAAAATCTGTAGACATTCCTCAGATTTTCACAATATTTCTGTATTTGTGGATAATTTTAATCATAGCTATTTGAGTTTCAACTTTTAAACTCTGTAATACAAAACTACCTCAAACGAGGACAAAAAAATAATTCTTGTCTATTTCTGTTTCCATAGTACATTACATTTAACGATGTAATTTTCAAAAGGGGTTAACTAACAAATTTACAAAATTATATTGTTTAAAGGCTAGCGTTACAGTAGGGAAAGTTAGTCCTACTTTGACTGTTTGCACATCCATTGTGCTTCATGATAGATCTTTTATAATGGTACATAGTATTGTACTATTTCCTTCACTTTCTACTGCCATTTTCAAATTAAATGGAAAATATACAAATTTAATAGAATTAACTTCTTTTCTTTTTAGGATAACTTTGCAAATATTTCTTTAACACAGATACGCAGAAGTAGAAAGGACAGAGCTAGACAATCATAATAGTTACTTGCCTTATACGCACATTAAAAAAAACCCAAACAAAAGCAACAAAAAGCCCCCAAACCCCAATGAGTTTTGTTTCATCTCCCAGATCTTCTGAACTTGGACTGTCTCTCACTAAGGAGACAGTTATGCTAGTGAAACTTTTTCTTCAAGTAACCAACTTTAGGCAAACACTACAAAGCCTGTGTAGGAGTTCATAGACTGTTGTTTTGGACTATTTTTGTGGAGGATGCTTACATCAAGATTTGCTCATTGAATCATGAGCAGAGTAGCTCAGACACTCTGCCCGTACGTGTCCTTACTAGATAAATGCTTACGCTCCACTGCCACGAAAAGAAGTCAGCTTGTTATCGCTGAACTTGCATATTCACACACTTGAGTTGGATGAAATCTAATAATTTTTACTTCCCATGGCAGTGGAAGAGGAGTATATATATGTATGGCAAATTGCTTTGTCTTGGCTGTGTAATTGTTGAGACAGTAACTTTAAAAAATCCCCAAGTAGGATTGCCTGAAACAAAAGAAAGGATACACTTGGAAACCTCAGCAGAAGTTAAAATAGACACATTGTAACTAATTTGTTACAAATAAGTTGTGCTGTTACTACTGTCTTCCTTTTGACTCAATGTCATGTCCTACTAAACAGCTAGTTAAGATCCAACCTATGAAGTAATTCAGATAGTAAATGAAAATATATTGTGAAAAATCAGATATTAACTTATGGAAAACATTGCTACTGTCTTTAATTTTTTTTAAATAGTGATTTGGAAGTGATGTGCTTAATGACCAGGATTCGAATTTTTAAAGAGTGGAGGGGAATCATCTTACCACCCTTGCAATTGTAATTAGATCATAGAGTTTGGTTTTAGTAATTTTAGTTAGACAATTAGAAAATGCTTAGGCTTTTCTGTGCTTGTCCGGCTGGAGACAGGGACTTCAAGCCTTTCAGCAATTTTTTTAATGTAAAATAGTATGTGTAGCAGTTATCTTGCATATTTCTATATAAATAAAAGCTAATTTTTACATATAATTTGAAGCTTGATATTATTTTGTGCATTACTGAGATGTTTCAGCAAAGACCTTGGCTTTTATTTGATAATTACTCATAGGAAGGATTGTAGAGGTAAGTATTTGTAAAGACCATGAAAAAGCAGAGTCATAAGAAACTACTTAAAAATGGATGGAAATCACCATTATTTTTAAAACAGAAAGAAGGTTGTGTTCTGTTCTTTACCTGTTTTCTCTCATGTGTGATTATTATCTTTCTGATCTGTACCTTGTGTACTACCAGCCTCAGCAACCATTTGTTAATGGCCTTTCAGTCATCTCTTTGTGGGCACAGTTCATCACAAAGGAGGCTTTTTGTTTCCTTCTCCGTACAGTTCAGCATCCTTCACTTTCTGACCACCCTATGTAAAGCCTCATTATTATTGTCATGCTTAAAAGCAACTGTCACCTATTAGTAGGTATATGCCTAGATCAATGTTGAAAGCCTATAAAAAGAAAGCTATTTTAGAGTTGGAGTTCCTGTTTCCAAAATGGAAACAACTGTTAATATAAATAATTAATACCTCCTCAAGTTAGCATGATAGAATATTTCCTTTTTTTTCTTCTTTTTTTTCTGCTTTCAGAGATTGAAAGCCGCCTTGACCCAGCAGCACCCTCAGGTAACAAATGGAGATACTGCCAAGGGACATCCAAGTGGGTTGGTAAGGACTCAGTCAGAGGAACCACGACCACAATCACTACAACAACCTGCAACGTCAACGACTGAAACGCCGGTATGACAACAGAGCAGATGTATACTGCCTACCCCCTTCTATGTTATGCAAAAAAACCCTGAATATCTTTTTCCTTTACTCTTGATCTGTAGAATAGATGTTAACATGTGCTACAGAATCCAAGACTACAGAAACCCAAGGTGATAGTTTCAAAATAGGTATTATCTATATGCTCAAATTTAGAACAAAGTCCTCTTGATTTCCAGAATTTGTTACCAGGAAATTCTGTGGTAACTGAAAATTGTACAGCTGGTTATTTTATATTTGAAAAAAAAAAAGTGCTTTTATTCTGTGTTTATATTGCATGTTTAATATTTTATATCATAAACACTCTTCAGAAATTTTTTTTAACTGCATCAGGTGTTATGCTTATGTTAATTTGCTTGAAGTATTTTTTCTGGGCTGCCACACAAAGAGTTTCAGCTGTGTGATTTAAGTGTACTGTGCCATCCCAGGTACGGAAAGGGGGGCTCTGAGTTTAGGAATGGTGTGCTGTCCCTTTGGGGTGATAGATCAGAACAGGGGCATAAAGGACAAGACCTCTGAGTCAGACTGGAAGAGGGAGTGCTTCTGGAGGAAAGAGATACTTTCCTGGGTGATTACTGGAGGATTGCTGCTGTTCTACTTTTAAAAAAAACTTGTTGGAATGTGTTTTCAAAATGCTTTTAAAAAATCTCTTAAGAGTTATTTTCAGAATTCACAACATAATACGGGTTTTATAAAAGCTACATACTTGGCCCAGAACTGGGAGGACCTGCATCTGCAGTGAAAGCACTCAGATTCTTAGGCTGGCCAGTAAAATTAAATAATGTGTTAAAACAAATATGTTTGGAGCAAAAAGAGGAAAAAAGTTACCCATGGTAAAACGATCCCCTTCTTAGGGGATCTTAGGATCTTAAGTTTTTTAAAAGAATATTTTCATAATATATAGCAAAATTTTCAAGATTAAAAGCTTGCTGTTTAGTTATTTTGTGGTTACTTTATAATAAGTATTTTTAAAAAAATAATTGCCACTGTTTCATTCCTAAAAGGATAATTTGAATTCCCAGGGTACTTTTTATTATTGGCTATCTAGAATTTATGCCAAATCGATATGCCCACTGTTACGTGTTTGGTGCTTTTAACTTAAAAATAAAACTTTCTTCCTGTGCTATACTGAATGTGTAGGTGCACCTGTGAGTATGTCGTGTAAACAGTTGTATTCTGTCTATCCTATCACTTTAAAGTATTTTAAGATCCATTATATTGTTACCACAATTAATTAAGTCTTTGCCTAGAGTCTATATACAGCTATAAAGGAGTATAATGTGTAATTTAAAATATTGAACTATTTTGATCCTGTCATAACATGTGGGTGCATATAAGGGAAATTGGCATGGAGCAGTGGGGAACACATCAAGTAGGAAATGGCTATCTGGAGATCCAGGGATCATTGGCAACGTTTGTCAAACAGCTTCTATGTACTGGGCATAAACAATTGTGTAGTATTTCAGTTGTGACTAGGTTTGTGGGAAGAGTATTTTGGAAGGGTCAAAAGTAGGACATTTATTTTCTTCTAAACGTGACTTGTAAAACATATTTTGGGTGGAAGAGTTTTTTTACGTTTACCTCTTGTAAAGACTTGTGTCATCAGAATTGATAAAAGAATGTCTGAGGGTCCATCTAAAGAAGTGTTGCTGCCAAGCTTTATTCTGTTGCCAAATGTAAATGTCGTATGAATTTAACTGTGAAAAGGGTGGCTTCCTCTAGTGCAATTTTAAACCGAAGCCAGGGCCATGATTAAAATGCTGCATCTAAATGTAAAATGGTAAGGAATGTAAATACAGCAATTTTTATTTTTTTTTTTAAACATAGCTATAGAGCTAAGTGACATAGCTTACTACAAAAGAAGTGCATATAACCTGAATGTATTTAGAAACGTTGTGAATGCTTTTCTCAAGATGCGATGTGTTTTTCTACTAGTGCTGTGGATTAAGTCATGAATAGTATTATATTGTTAACTTCATTAATACTTATTACTCTTTTCAGGCATCACCAGCCCAGCCTACACCACAAACACCAAACACAGGTGGTCGGCGAAGAAGAGCTGCCAATGAAGACCCCGATGAGAAAAGAAGAAAGTTTCTGGAGCGGAATCGGGCGGCTGCTTCCAGGTGCCGACAGAAACGGAAAGTCTGGGTGCAGTCATTGGAGAAAAAAGCTGAGGACCTGAGCTCACTAAATGGCCAGTTACAGGTATACTTCTTATTTCAAGTAAAAATGTATAGTTTTCCATTCTTAGACAGTGATCCTGGATCAATGGAACTTAAACTTTGCATGAAATCAGAAATAGAAACTGTTTTGTAACTGGTGGCTCAGGTCAAAATTGAAAATTCAGCACTAATTGCATATAACATTAAAATAAGAATATAAGAGAATACTCAAATTTCAAGATGTGTAAACTTTAGGATCATACCCTTTTGTCCTTTGTTCCATTTTAAATAACCTTCAGACTGTGATACTAAACAAGGATGACAAGATGCATTGGAGTAAAGGCTTATGTATGAGTGAAGTCATAGCCTTACCTTAAAAATATCTTGCTCTTGATCATTTGTATCACAGCCCGAGTTATTTAAATAAGGTTTGGTTTTATTTCCTTTGGTTCTTTTTAACTTCACCTTTTTTCCTTTAAAGTGAATGTAGTGCTCGTGAAAGGTGCCAGATTGACATCACTGGAAACTGAAGGCCTCTTTTGTCCACAGAACAGGTACAGCAGAGGCAGCGGCAGTGCAAAATTCACCACACTGCCCTCCCAGTGTGCAGAAATCCTATAGGGAGGGAAGTATCCTGTAAGAGGGTAGTCTAGTGTATGTTGTGAGTCATTTTTCCACCTCATCTGAGGTTGTCAGTCTTGGGAAGTTGACACGTGGACACACTTTTCGCCCTATAGAACTATCCGTGACCCTTTTGCGTGAACTACTATTAAATGTTAAAGCATGCTTTCTTAGCGTTTGCCAGCAGCACATGAGAATTGGCAAAAGGCATTTTTCAAAATGAAAAGTCCAAAAATTTTGTTTTGAAAATTACAGAAAGGAAAAATGATGTCATTTCCTAAATGAAACATTCATTTAGAAAATGCGATGGAAAGTATTTTGATATGTTAAAGTTTCACTTCTTGTTCTTTCATCAGAGCTGTTCGCTGAGTCAAATTCACAGATCTTTTCCTTCTTATTAGAACTCCTCTTTCATGCTGTTTGATAAAGAAAATGTGCTAGTTTCACCAGCAGGGAAGTAGAGCATGTTGAGATTACTTCTTATCATGTAATCAAAATTACAGTGTATCTATCAGTTGTCTTCATGTTCATGTCTTCAGAAATACTTGGCATCCCAGACTGTAAAATGTGCAAATTCTTACCGAAGCACACAACATGGAATTGTTTCCTGTGCACCAGCATTAGTTAAATTTCCTGCTATTATATAGTGTTCTGCATACCTGTTCAGTCTTAAGACCTGCTCCTTTAATGCAGTCACAATCCTCTGTAAATCTATTAATTAAAAAATGGTTTGTAGCACTGTATCTTAAATAATCTCAAGAAACAAGTGAAGATAAATCTACAGGAAGAAAATCAAAGAATAAACAGATTGGCTATATTTCTTTTTTTTTTTTAAAGTGAAAGTAATTTTTGGTATAATATGATCCGCCTTTAACTTATACATATCAATTTTTATAACCAAAAGTGATGTAAGTACCATGACCAAAAGATTTCCAAATTTCCAAGAGTTAACACAGTAATAGTGAATTCAAGAAAAAGAATTTTCTTACTGTCTGCCAAAAGCAAAACTGTTAGCTGTGAAGAACAGAATGACTTGTAAAGAAAATGGAATGTCAGAGAAATAATTAAACTGTACTTCATGTGGAAACATTAATCAATCCTATATTTCCATAATAATTCTTCACGACGGGCTAACACAGCTGATCAGCGTAGTGGGCAGTAATGACCCATGATTACTTACTTGAAATTTAATAGTAAATTTAATAAGTTTGGAGTTTTGCCTTCGTGTACAGTTTTATAGACTGAGTGTTAGGGTTTAGTAGTTCATATGTTGTTTAATGTCTAAATGACCTGCTCAGCTGAATTTACAAAGATGTCTCGTTTCCAAAAGCAGGTTAATACCAAAATGACTACATTGCATTGCTTCACTTAACAATTCTGACTTCTTTCACAGCAGTTAGTAGCTTTCTGGAAATGTCTGTGTCAAAGCTTCTAATTTCAATGTCGAGGTGTTGAAGACTGAAAACTTTCTAACAGTACTTACAGATTTTGAAGAGATTTACTTGGTTGATACATGTATTTTGTTCCATAGTTTTCAATTTTCTGTAGATTAACTTCTGCCTACTTTCATCTTTTAAATGTTTGAATGTAATTTTTTAAGTGAAGCATTATTTTTCAAATTTATGCTTAAGGGAAAATTTCCACCTATTACATCACACCAGTAACATACTTAGGTTAGGCTGGCTGCCTTTATTGTATTTTTTCCCCATGCTTCCAACATTTTATAGTTAGTTTATTGTTTGCTTTTTGTGGACTGTGTTTTCCATTAATATGTTGACTTGTTTATTCATCTTAAATTTTATATAGCACATTGCACTGCCTCTGTGCCATGCACAATATGGCAAGGTATGGTATGCTATATAACACATTAAGGAAGTATTGACAGTGTGTCCCCAGTGGCCCGTATTGCAGGATCAGATGCCAATCTGGATTTGGTCCTTGTTGCTTTAATAATCTTAGAGGGCAATGTATTAGTAGAAGAATGGCCTGTCTTCCCCAGGAGGTCATTGTAGCTTTTAAAGGATCAGCAATCAAGCAGTGGTTTGTACTAATGCTGCAGAAGCTACTTTGGGAAGGGTAAATTGTGAAAGAAACACCTGTAAGTAAAGGTCCTTTCCCATGTAGGGGTATCTTGTTGAAGTTGTCCAAAAAGAAGCACAAAGAACAGGGTTTAACTCAGCCACAGACAATCCCCCGTCCCCATAAGTCACACTTAACCTGTCTCTGATGATCATTTTGGGAAATATACCTCACAAATACTGTCCCATGCATTGCTGAGTAAGGGTTAATCTGATCCCACTATTACATATGTATTTTGGGTCCAGGGAGAAATAGGCAGATAGAGAAGAACATACTGTACACTGCGTGCTACCTCCGTAAAAATACAGAAGGGAAAGTATCTTTTGAAAAATGGAGTGCAAGTAAAAATAGATATGCTTTCCTCCAGAAACCTGCTTTCTAATGTTAGCACATTTTGAAATGTGTGAACATAAAAATTCTTCTAGACAGCATGTGAGGTATATTTCATGCTTATTTAAAGAAATGTTGATTCCTGTGCTTGACTTGATATCTTGTTAATGAAGAGGACTTTTCCAGTGCGAAAACTTGAACAAATTTTTCTCATGCCAACTGCTGAAGTGTTTATTCCATGTGTTACTTGTTAGCCTGTTCTCAGCATATTAACCACATGTTAAATGACAGCCACATGTTAACATGTTTTGAATGATATGGAAAGACTTGCTATTGTCACATACATGGTAAGAAACTGGGATGTGTATCGGAATTGGTTCTAGCAACCCCCCTTTATTACCAGTTGAAGTTGTTCTTACTGGTAGTATGTAAATGACAAGCTCGGATTGCCTTTCTGTGACATTCCATGTACCTGCAAGTATCTTGCAGACATACTCCGTTCTACTTTCAGGAATGATTTGCACGTGGCATATAGCACTGTTGGCACACAGTGTTTGTGTTAATAACAATGCTAGCTATGTACTCAATGAGAATACCTCAGCTTTTTTTTTTTTTAGTATAGAAATGCTATTCCATTTTTTTTTCAAATCTGATACTTGCTTTTTGTATTTCTGTTAGTGTATTTCTAATTTCTAACTGTGTATAATACCACTGATGCTAATCTATAAACTGCCTTTTCAAGTTTTTCATAAACTTTTACTTACACTGATAAATAGCCACTTCATACTTATATATATATGTGTGTTTGTGTACCAAATTATTCCTTAAAATGTGGGAGATGAAGGTAGAAAATTTCTGAAAAACTTCTCCTGATTAGATCTCTTACTTTGTCAACGTTCCTTTAAACTAACAGAACTAAGTTTCCTATTCTTGGACGTTACTACTTCTGTAGATTATCAAGAAGTGTCTCAAAACTACATCAGCACTTACCCCCGACTCTTCCCTCCCAGCTGTGTCAGTTCTGTGCAGCTGCCTGCTTGCCGTCCAGATTTGTGGCCACTCAGTAAATAACATGATGAACTAAAAGGAGACTGAGAGCTGGAGGCACAAGTTGTGTGCTTTCTTAACAGCCCAAGATTTCAGGACATGTAATGCCAGCTGGTTAGAGAATTTGTGGGGTTTTTGTATGGCTTTTTTTCACATTTTTCTTTCATTAGAAACATCCACGAAGTCAGATTTTTGGTTTACTTTCAGCTCTCAATTTTGTTTTCAATATAAAGTTTCTAGAAGAGATATTTGATACAATAAAATAACTGAATAGAAAAGTAGTCCTTAATAGCTTAAGACGATTTTGCAAGTATAAGGGCTTGAAACTTTTTGTCTTCTAAATGGAGAGAGAAGCTACAAAGAGGAACTTTGGTTCTAAAGTCTGGTATTTTAGTATTTATAAGCTGTGTTACTTAGTGTAATTAAACCTAATAAATTCTGTTCTTAAAACTTGTTTTCCTTACTTTGGAATCCTTTTAGCTGTAATTAATCACTTCTCTGACTGCATAGCCTTATTTCTAGCTTGCGAGTAAATAGGTTGACTTTCTCATGTTTTATTTTTTCCAAATAATTTTAATTGAAATCCAATTTTCCTGTGTTTGTTTTTTCTTTAACTTGCTCCCAAATGTGTAAACATAAGCATTTACCAAACAATTGTCATGTGTGTGGTATGTTACATTAATATGCAAAGGTTCTTATAGTTTAAGTAATTTCAAGTATCAAAGGAAAGGATTTATATTTAAAATAACCCATGAAAAGCGCATATTGTGACAAGAGATGTGGATCACAAAGCATTACAGATAACTTGATTCTGTAGTTATGTAAAGATTTTTCTACTATTTAAAGTGAAAATGCGTCTTTCAAAATGCCATACCATTTTTAATTTGGATTGTCACATATAATGTGATTCTGTAGCGCTTCTCATCTGTAGATATCAAACTGCTTTACAGGGAAGGTAAGTCCTCCAGTTTACAAATGGGGAAATTGAAGCACAAAGTAAAATGACCTTGCTGAAGGTCACCCGATAGTGGAAAGGCACAGCCTGGGAGAGAACGCAGTCACTAGATTCTGCAGGTGCTGTCTCTTAGATTACGCTCTGCTCTAGTGACATAAGCTGACATTTCAGGATTTTTTATTATTATCAATGATTCCTTCATACAACACATTTATGTAGGGTTGCCAAAGAGAAAATTAATATAGGAATCAACAAACAGTAAATTATTTTCCAGTATGTGAGATTTTCGAAGTCCACATACAGATAGAGTCACAAAAATAATTCTGCATTCACATATTTTTTTTTTTAACCTTTTTTAATGTTTGCTGTGGCATCTGTTAAAATGTGGGTAGTTAAATGTTGGTTTACTCTGATAGGGATTCATGACAAAACCTTGCAGAAGAGTCTTACAGTACCTGCATCATGTAGATGAGACTATATGTAGACTCTGCATCTGTAAACTGAAAATCATATGTTGTATTTTCAGAAAAAGCATTTCCTAGTTTAGGAAAATCATAAAATAAAGTTAACCAATTTTCAGCTAGTATTTATGTATTCTGAGATAGAAGAAGTTTCCATTTCGTATATATAGAAAAAATGTATACATTTCTTCTATTTTTATCTACCCCTAAATGAACAACTGAAAATCCTATAGAACTTACTAATTACCTTCAAAATTGGTTTAGTTTGAGCCTGGTAAAGTACGTAACTTTCTTCTCCTTTAGAATGAAGTCACCCTGCTGAGAAATGAAGTGGCACAGCTGAAACAGCTTCTTCTGGCTCATAAAGATTGCCCTGTAACCGCCATGCAGAAGAAATCTGGCTATCATAGTGAGTAATGTTCCATTACCTATAGCCTTAGGCTGCATCAATGAAATACTGCCAAAGTGAACTGAGTGAACATTAAAATCGAGAGGTGCAGTTCTAATATTACATGAAAGATTTTTATTTTAAATCTCAAAGGTTATTGGAAGACAGGAATGAATGTGTGATATTCAGAAATATATTTTTTAAGTCTTTTCAGTTGAAGTGTTGCATAACATTGAAGGTTTTATGTTGGTTTAATAAATGCATATGATAATTAGCATTTAAGGACTATCAGTTTCTACACCTGCTTTTGAAAATATAATTAAAGTATTAAGAGCACACGATAAACCATTTTTTATACTTTATCTTAGCCTAGTACAGTGAAAGGTCCTTGCGGGTTCTTTCTTCATCGTAATGAGATTTCAGTAGAGGTAATGTAACAGCTGTCCTCATTTACCATAACATCCAGGATCAGTCAAGCCGTTAAAATAATCAGATGCAGGTTCATGGCTCCTACTGTACAATGCCTTCTAGATTGTTTTGCTTTCCCCATTAAGCGAACACTTTTCTATAAACAGGATATTTTTAAAAGCGATTCTAATACTGGAGGGAGTAACATTTTTTTGAGCAGCATTTTTTTCCTAATACATATTTTCCCTTGAAGTTGCTCATTTGATTTTTCATCCTTCCAGCATTTTAAAGGTTAATTATGCTTTCCTGACTTGTAACTTCCTTTTTGGATATGATACACAGTGCCAGAACCAGCTGCTGCTGCTGTAGAATAAATGGCCAATTTTGTCCATTGTACACAAATTTGTTACAAATAACTGAGCTGGGAATGCATTAGGCAACATTCATAATATATAACCCACAGCTTTCGTTTTTATGATTTAGTGATATTTCAGGATATTTGTAAATGTGAAGATTGTTTCTGCCATATGTAGCCACTTCATTTTAATTTGCCAGTGTCAGTAATTCAGGAGAATAAAGGAACATTTTGTATTGCATGCAAACAGATCCTCAGGTGCTTGCGATAAAACTTAATGGCCACCATCTTTACTTGTAGTCATTGTAAGCAATTTCATCAGAATGGGCAATATTTTTTAATTTAAAAGATTCAGGAGATTTAGCAACTCTCTATTGCTATATATATTTAGAATACTGATTTTGTCAGTTCTGAGCTTATAAATCTTGGTCCTTTGATCTCCAGTCATTTTGACAAGATGGAAAATAGCATCTTGGAGTAAATTGGAACAGTATAGAAATATGTTTGGGATTTATATTAACAATGATTGCTGCAGGGATGAGGCCATTATGGCTCCCATCTGACAGAACAACATAATTTCATACGGTAGCTACCAGGGGATAACATTATGCATGCAAGGTTTTTCGAAAAACCAAAAAGCTGCAGGTTTCTTGAATTTTGATGTTTTGAGGATGCGTGTTCCTGAATAGGCATGAAAAATACTCAAACCTAAGTCTTAAACTGGCAAGCTAATTACGTGCAAAGGATTTCTTCGTTGAAGAATTAAGGAATGGCCTGTTCAGTAATACTTATTTTCTGCCCTCAGAAAAGGACTTTACTGTTCCTAATTTACCAAAGAATGCAAAATAAGAACAACTAAAACAGTGGTGGGAAAAGCCTACATCTGAGATTTAAAAAAAAAATAAATATAGTAAGCAAGGAGATTGGAAGTATAGCTCACCTGGTTTCTTGAAAAGTCTCTCGAAAGTCAAAGTTCAACAGGAATGATAGTGGTAATGCCATCCCTCTAAATGGATCTTGTCACGTTATCTCCACATGAATGTTGTTAGGAAACATGTTGACTAAGTGACATACCCTCATGCCATAGAAAGGATTTTTAAGTAAACATATTACGTTCATCGAGTAATCTAAGTTGAATTGCTTAAAAAAATGTGTTGAGTGGTTTAACAGTCTGTCTCTGTGGAAGAAATTGAAGACACCAGACTTCAGAGCTCCTGCAGTGCTGAATATTGTGCACTGCTGAGGCAGTGCTAGTTCATACCATGCAGACTGTGTCTTAGCAGCTAAGTCCATAATTTAATGGGGTTTCAGGCATGATGCACTTAATTAGGCACAAATAATCTAATGTTTTTCAGGGTATTTTTGGCACTTGCTCTTACATATCTTTTAAGGTCTTTTGGATTTCCCAGGCACATTTTTATCTCAGGCCAAGTAAAAAGCACAGCAGTGCAGATACCCCTTTCTTCTTCTAAGATTGTTCTTGAGATTGTATTTTCTGTATTTAAAAAGTCTTGTGCCTGCTTCAAAAGAGGGTGTCATCAGGACAGAGAAAACAGAAAAATGGCTATTGCACTTGGAGGCATTATGAATAAATTTCTGTTGCAATGCTTGTGTTTTCAGCCAGTGTACACTTTTGTATTTCCCAGAGAAGGGTGCTATTGGTTCCGAATGCATCTTTAAACATGAGGGGGGAAAGGAAAAAAGTGGTGTGTATAGGAGAAATCTAAATGCTGTTCATTTATTTTTCATTTTAGCTCTTCTATATCAGATTATTTCTAAAAGTCTTCTGCAGTACTCTTACACTTTCTCAGACTTTTTTCTGGACTTCAAGCACGAAAAGGTGAAAAGTTGTGAGAAGAAAACATGTTGTGACAATCAGAGTTGCAAAATTTAAAAGTTGAAAAGGGTGTTTTAGGTATTCTTCCATATTTTGCAAAAGGACATGGTAATATTCAAGAGCACTTGTAGGAAATTGCATATAAAGAAAGATAAATGTCAGTGGTGGTAAATGGGGTTTTTGTGTTCTTTCTCTAGTTAGTTTTAATGAAATGGTAAAAGGTGACTAACCAGTTTCAGACCTCAAATAACTGGAAGCACTCAAACCACTATGTTCCTACAGCCTGTTCCAGGCAGGCAACAGTCCTTTGGTGACTGCAGGGGATACTCACAAAGGTCAACTCGCTGGAAATGAGCATTTCTAGGCTTCAGTCCCTCTAGAGTCCTGGGATGGCCAGGTGAGAATTACCGTGAGGCTTCCTTTCTAGTGATTATCAGGGGACAAAAAGGAAGTTCTGGATCATATGTCAGTGCTTGCACGCTCGCTCCCCTTCTTTCGGTAGGTTTTTTTCTTCTGAAGACCAGAATCTCTCTTTGCTTACCTTACTGAAAGCTATTGGTCAGCACTGCTAAGAACTAAATCTCCTCTGTGCTTTGTTTGGTATTTTTTTTTTAATATTTTCTGTTTCTCAGTCTAGCCCATGTAGCCCATTACTAAAATAGCTCACTCCTCCTCATGGTGCAGCCTGTCTAGGAGCTGTGCAACCTTCAGGAAAGTGGTCTGCAGATTTTCAGCCTTCTAATGTACAGCAAGAGTTACTTCTGTGGATTCATTTCTAATTCGGACCCTTTATTTTCCTTCATTTGAGGCAAAACTTGGGGAGCCATTAAAAAGCTAAAATTCCTAGGCTTTTTTCTCCGTTGTTAGCTGCAATACGATTCTGGTGTGTATCAGTTGCACTCTTGAAACCACAGTCCTGTGCCTGGCAATTCTCTGGTCAACTAAGGAAAAAGAAAAAATCTGACAATTTAAATACGATTTTCTATGTTCTTCTAAAAGCCTTTGTTCTTTATCCCCAGTCTTCAGGCTCAAGAAAACAAGTCACGTTTGTAATGAGGTGACTTTAAGTATCTACTTATATTCATTGAGTAGATTTTCTTGTTTGGTTTTAATTCTTCAAATGGAGTTCTGTATTCAGTTTTTGGCTGCTACTCCTGTAAAGTTGGTGCTACATAAGGAAGGATTTTAAAGGAAATCTAAATAGCTGTTCTTTAGGACAGCACATCATTTCTAAATATCACTTTGTAGTTACTGCACAGATTTACACATCCAGTCAAAGTCACTACTGTAAACTAGTGTTAGGTTTGTATCTCTCATACTCACCTGTCTGCTGTAAGCTCCGCCGTTCTAGCCCCTGGCGTCTGAAAATACCGGAATTGTGTGCTTTTGTCTCTTCAGCACAGTATCTTTGTTTGCCTGCTCAATGATATGAAAACTTCTCTTGCACATTGGTGATCATAAATGTCCTTGTAACTGTTTCTTCCATTGCATATAGGGATTTCCTGAGCCCGTCAACGTCAGAAAATCCAACTTTTCTCATTTTTTTTTACCACTGTGTTGTTATTTCTGTTAACAACATATATGTTAAGGGATATAGAATAATGGAAGACCTTCCTTCTCTGGCTGAAAGATCATTATCTTCTTGGCTTCCTCTCTGTCTCTGGCTTGAGGCATTTAAAACTAGCCCATTTTCTTGAGAATAAGGAGGATTTGGCCAAGAAGGAAATTGGGGATCAGCAAAAGAAACATAATAGGAAGTTTGAGATTCGTAAGAGACTAACAACAGCTTTGGAGAGGAGGAGCAGGTGTTACAGCGGGGAGACTATTGGATACATGTTGTCCCACTTGCTGCCATTTCATGCTGGGGGGAAGAATATGCCACTCATAATTAGTAATTCAGTATTTTTCAGGAAGTGGCAGTAGAATTTCTGGTTTTAACGAAGTTTGCATGTGTTCCTTACATGTTTTTACATGAGATCTTGTAGGCCTTGCTAGAGGTGCTTAGCAAAGACGAAATATTGATAAAAAGTGTTAATTGAAATGGCACTTGTTCTGTTCTTTCTGTTCTTGAATGGGCAAATTCCTACTAAAACACAAATGTCCTTAGAAGTATTTTAGTTTTCTTTCTCTTGCTGTATACAGTTACCATGTAACTTTAGGATACGTGGTAGTTGTCAGCAGACCTAGCTCAGTAGCATCTGTCTTTATCTCCTTTAATGCTTGAATGATCAGTTTTTGAAAAAATGCAGTATCTCTACAATAGTTGACCTCATGGATAAGAACATTATAATACTTTCAAACAATTATGTCCATGCTCTTGTAGTAGAGGTGCCTTGTTCACGTAGGCAGTATTTCTTAGAAATATAGCAGTTTTGCTTGCTTACCCATCCTTTTTGACCATATCATTCTTTTCCAGAAGCACAGTAGAACAGAAGAACAGTAATAAAACTGTTGTTTTCAGCCCTTGAAGAGGAGCGTGTTCTTAGTATGCATGGGGTTGCTTGGAGAGCTTCATACTGGGGAGTTAACTTGCTAATTTAGTGAATTTTCTTACCCATAGCTAGTATGTCGTATAAACTTCAGTACATCATAAACTTCATTTCATCATTGTTTGTTCATGCTTAGTGTTCCTTTCAGTAGCTGCTGTTACCCTGGTTTTCTCTGGAAACAAGGCAGTGATAGCACAGTGGTGTTCATCTCTTAGAGTTAGTGTCATCCTTCCCCATCCCTTCTCTTCCCCAGGGTAACTCTTGAATTTGTAGGCCAATCTCAAACAAATCTGAAAGGGGCTGCAAAGACAAGTCTAGAGAAAATCAAGCTTTATTCCATTGCCGTGTCACAAGCAATAGTTTTGTGCTGCTTCTGGCTCTGTTTGCGTGTATCTTTCTATATTGTTATGTTATACAATAGTCAGTAGTAGTTGAAAAGGGACTTCCGGTATTCTGTCTGTATACTGGGTTTAGGTCAGCGTATAAAACTATCGTGAAGAATACTTGAAAACATGAAATAGTACAAAGTGGTAATAAAAATTATAATTAAATTCGGTGCCAGTACTTTCATTTTTGAGTGAAAAACAGTAGGCTTATGTGGATTGAAAATTTGTGGAAGTATTGTCCGATTAATATAGTGGTTTAAATAATTACTTTTTTTTCCAGATATCGTATCCAGGATCACAAGTATTAATTACTGAACATAGAATTGTTCTTGTTTCAGTACTAAGCAAACACAGTAAATGGCATATGTTAAAAATCTGAAGCCCTTTCACATAGCACCAAGAGATCTGGTAGCATTTTTAGTCTGTAAGTAGTGTTTATTGACATGAGCATTCATCATTAGAAGTAGGCCTGGTACCCACCAGCTGATTTACTAGGCAGTAAATCAGACAGTTTTTAATCTTTACTTTGAAGATGTAAAAGTGTTCTTATTTCCTGAATAATCCGTAGTACAGTCTGTATTTCTTTGCTTACAAAGTAGTATTTTCTTTTAAAAATGATAATTGTTTTGTAATTTGTGCAGCGTTACACCATGAGTTGTAATTATTCAGGGTTACCTGGGAAATGTTGGTGTGCATTCCGGGGGGGGGGGGGGGGCGAAAAAAAAAAAGTG
>NW_015090990.1:9798650-9817067 GCF_001431845.1 Calidris pugnax | reverse complement strand
GGGGGGGGGGGGGGGGGGGGGGGGGATGAACAAATAAATGAATTTTTCCTCTTCAGCCGCAGATAAAGACGACAGCTCTGAGGACATCTCGGTGCCAAGCAGTCCCCACGCGGAGGCCATTCAGCACAGCTCCGTCAGCACGTCCAACGGCGTCAGCTCCACTTCCAAGGCGGAGGCAGTGGCCACCTCGGTTCTCACCCAGATGGCGGACCAGAGCACGGAGCCCGTGCTGTCCCAGATCGTCATCGCGCCTCCCTCCCAGTCCCAGCCTTCAGGAAGTTGATTAAAAACTTGCGTTGCTTCAGTTTCTTAGAGATACATTTGTGACTTTAAAGGGAAATCGACAAAAGACCAGTCTCCACCTAGGAGAAATTGTAGCTTAAAATTACTCGTTTTTAAAAATCCAGCTTAAATTTGGCTTTAACGATTGGCAGGTGAAGATGAGACAGAGCAACCAGTTCTAGTCTCTTTGCAAAAGACTATTTTTTTTTTTAAGTATTAGTTTTACTAGTTATTTTTTGTGCTTAATGTGTAAAGTGTGTGTACAGTACGATGTGGTTTATTTCATTTTTAATTTGGTATTATTTCAACAAACATTGGGGTGAAATACTAAAGGTCATCCCCAAGACTGTGATAGTAATATTATGTGACATTTTTATACCAAAGTTCTGCATAGTCCCTATTGACTTTGTAACGTGAGCAAGGTCATAAAGCACTAGGCAAGAGGAAGACAGTAACAGTAAATTTGCTTTTAGTCTTTTTGCCTTTTTGTTGTTTTGCACATTATGAGAGGAAGAACATTGGGAGAAAAATGTTTGGGTTGTTTTCTGTATAGCGTTTTGGTTGGCTTTTTAACTGTTGGGGGTTTTAATTTGTGTAATAGGGCCAGTACAGTATATGAGATACAGTACTCTTATGCACATACCTATCTTAGATGAGGATCATTACTAAATAGATTTGATTTTTTTTTATTTTCAATTGATGTCAGGTGGGTTTGTTTTGTTTTTTTTCCCCTCCAACACTTTCATTCTGGGGGGGAAGAGAGCTTTATTTCTCCAGTCAGAATAGATATCTATAACTACTCTTCGTTGCTAGGCTGAAACCAGTAAGCATATTGTAAAATACAGGGTTATCAAATATGGAATACTTAGTATTCCAAAGTAAGTTGATATTTTGTGGATTTTTGAGTCGCAGACTGAGGAGTTTACTCATGGTTTTGGATGCCAGAAAAGCCTAAAAATCCTTCTTCAGACAACTCAAGACTTTTTTTTGTCATTGTCTTGTATTTGCAAGCTAACTTGTACTTAATTCTCGTGTAAGCACTGTCATCTTTTAGTAGCAAAAATTTTGATACCTTTCTTGTGGGATAAAAAAAAAAAAATCAGTATCTACCGTATCTTGGAAACAATGTAATTATAACGTGGTGTGTGTGGTGTGTGCGTGAGAATGGTTCCGTAGTTAATGCCAGCAGTCTTTTGCTTGAATGTTTAAAGATGCCTTCAATGTGATGCTGGCTGATAGGTGATTGCAGTTTTAAAATGTTATTTACTGTGCGAACTTGGATAACTAACATTCCATGATGTAGTTTGTTTCTGATGAGATGATTGTAGGTACACTCTTTCTCATTATCCAATCATCTGTAGGATATTGAGTTTTTTAAATGTGCCATTATCTATTTTGATTCTGTACTCATGTTCAAAATACAGTACAATATTTTACAATAGATTAAGTTGTTTAAAAAAAAGTAGATGTGTGCTTTCAAGTCGGAAAACTTTGTATAATAGCAAAAACAGATGCATAGTAGCAACTGGCAGTAAAGCAGGATTCCATTATGTATATAACAAAGATTTAATGCATTTATAATGGGTTGTGTAGTTCATTTGCTCTTCCTTCTCCACGCTATACTATGTGTTTTTTAAGTGTCAGTGCCATCAAGTTTCTATTTGATTCAGTTTTAAATCTAAAAATGTAATTGATCCACAGGAAAACCATAATTTCTACACTATATATACAACCATACTATAATGAAAACTGGAAAAAGAAGTATCTAAGTCATATATGTATCATCGCAGGGCTTTAAGCATGAAAATAATAGGGATTCTAAATATTTTGTATTTTAAAACTAAGAAAGTTGAGTTGATAACCTCATATGTTTAAAAGTCTTACTTTCCCACTTTCAAGATAAAAAGCTGTAACAGTTACTGAACATTTCCAGGGTGGTGAATTACAATGGACCTCTTGTGAGAAGGAAATTAATTGCAAAGGCACAAAATGTGAATTCTGCACGAAAGCTATACAGTCACTTTTCATTGTAGTTTTGGTGGACTAGCTAAGGCCTCATTGATTATACTATAATTTGCTCTCCTAAACACAAAGGCTTTTAAATCATATTTATATAAGTGGATTTTTTTTTTTATAACAAAACTGTCACACTTGTAAAATAAGTCTACATACATGTATAGGAGATGTGTAAACAGTTAATGAATTTAACAGTGGGGCTGGAAAAAGAACCATTAAAATCTGTGTTCAACAAATAGAGAAAAGTTATTAGTCGTACTACCATGGATTCCGTTTTGAGACGTATGTCACACTACTTCTGTACTTAGCATTCTGGGTCTTTACATTTGACATGTTTCACAAACTGTACTGTTTTCTTTTATGTGCAGTTTGCATGAGTAAATCATCAAAGAGAATAAAATCTATCTTTAAGTTATGTTCCTATTTTAATGAAATTATAATTGTTCTAAAAGGCAGCACTGTCTTCAGACTTATTTCTTCATCCTTGCAATTATCAGCGTTTTTCTGGAAGTTATTACTATAATGTCAAAGTAACGTTATGTAAATAAGAACACATGGTTCTTCAGAGAATAAGTCAAATTCCATTGCTCTGCAGTTGAGCTCCGGCAGTTTCTGAGGAACAAGTCTTGTACTGTTAATTCCAGGAGGCCAGGGTAATTGGCAGATAAAGGATTTCGCAGGCAGAGCGTGGTGATCCCAGGTGTTTCTCAGCCACCCCTGGTTGCCCTGGGTTCCTCAGCAAGAGCACGGTGTAATCAGAATTTCCAGCTAACTTCCAGGTACCTTAATCTGCTCTTCATCTACATGAAGCCAGGAAGTGAGAGATGAACTGCTCACAGTTGTGAAAAGTTGAGAAAAAAATACGCCCTCACACTTGATTTTTAGAGTATTAAAAATGGTTTGCACTTACTTATGAATGTTGGAAAGATGGAGTGGCGCATTCTGTTGTACCATCATTTGAAAAGCTCTTGGCAGAACCCTGATACAGAGGCTTTGGAGGAAACTGAAAAGGTAAAGTTGCTCTGTATTTGCATTTATTGCATGGGTTGACCAAAGGAAATGAAATTGCACACGGTTTTGAGCCCAGTATGAGCATAACACCCAAGGCCTCTTCTGCTTCATTATGTTCTTCTGACTCTATGAGTTCTCCTTGTCACTCCAAGGGAAAAACCAGGAAGGCTGTATAACAGGGCAACTGGGGGGGAAACCAACCCACTTTTTAATGTCTCCACTGTAAAAAGACCCGGTTTTATACCTCACTCCCAACCCAAGTAAGCTTGGTCTCTTTAACATGCTGGTAGAGGCTGGGCAAAGAAAGAGATTACGCCGATGAAACAAGATGACAGAAGTGTTGGATGAGTTGCGATTTCAGCTACCAGAATTACAGAAGTAATTTGCTGGGAGACAGACACAAACATTTTAATTGGTCATCATAAATGATAATGAGGAGAAAACATAGTGAAATTAAGTGCATCCTAATAAAGTAAGGTATGTTAAATTGCACTGAAGGAAACTTCAGCAATGCTTCTTGACATGATTAATATACTCATGACAATGTGTCTAATGAAGGTTGTTTGCATTTATGTGCTGCCTGTTGCTTCCCTCAGTAGAGAAATAATTTGAACTGCACTCATTTACATTGCAGAACAGTGAGTGTAAAATTGGCTTACAGTAGTTTTTTTTTTTTCCCTTTACATTTATTTTTAACCATTGTATCAACAGGACCCATGCCTTTTATAACATTGTGTAGGGGAGATCCAGATGACGCCATTATGAAGTAATTTGATTTTTCAAATTTTCGTATTCTTTATTAGTAATCTCCTGTCCTTTTAATCTAAAATTTAGGTTTTAATAACTTTTTTTTTCTTCATGGCATTTAAGATCACAATCTTTCTTGTTCTTGCTTTCTTCCTCTTCAAAATATTTTTCTTTGAGCCCCTGAAAGTGCTTATATATTTAGCGTGGGTTTTCTTCTTCTTGCATATTGCTTTTTTCTTGGTTGTGTTAACTCTCTGTAGCAAGCTTTCATTTCAAGAAGTTAGCAGTCAGGAAAGAAATTTCTGCACACTCTGTATCTTGTCTTTAGCTAAAATAGATTTGGGAAGCTTACGAAATCTTGACATTTATATCTTTCTAGAACAAGATAGATTATGAGATATATATTTAGGTTTGGAAGGATGTCCTGAATCTCTGGTATGGAATTTTTAGTGTTGCAAAGAGTTTCATTACAGATGCTCTGCCCAGCTAATGAGTGCAGGTTGTGCACTGATGGCTTCTTAATTCTGCAACGTGGAGCTATTGGGTTTCTCACTTCCTGGGTGTGGGGCTTGTTACCATCTACCTACACGGCTGCCAATAGACTAAGACACATAAACTTGATGCCATTTTTGTCATTATTCTACTTCAAGCTTTGCTCAAAGTCTCTATCCCTCTTCTATTACCATTTTTATAAAGACTATGTATGTTGTTCCAAGCACTTTTTTCCCCGTGCATTTTTGGGGAAGGGGAGGGAAGGGAGAGAAGGTTATTAAATTTTTAAATAAACTACTTAGGATTCTATCTGGGAATGAATACTTAGTCTGAAAAGTGTTGTGAGATATTTATGCAGGTACATTTAGTATTTTTAATCCCTAGCTAAAGAAACAGTAGCTTGAGCTGCGTAAATTGATTGGAAATGGTTACAAGCAAAAAAAGTATCAAAACGTGTGAAGCAAAGAAAAGGATTCAAGCTTCTAGGAGCTTCTGTTTGTGTCTGCTCTTGGTGTTAAAACCAACCAGAGCCGGGATTAGGCAGTATTTGTAACCACTTTGGGCAGCAGGGCCTGGTGAGGCTCCCGCTTACAACTAATGAGGTTAAAGGAGAGTGCTGTGCTGCTTGGGGAGCTCTGCCGGTGGAGGCTGAGGAGAGGAGCTTCAGGAATGAGCGCCCCGTCACACAGAGGCCCCCCGAGGAAGGGACTTACAGGTAACCAGGTTCTCCTCACATAACTCCCGCCTTGGGCGAGCATAATACATCAAAGTACAAACATGAGCTATTACAGCTCCATGTAATGCCCTCTGCCCCTGGATGGATTGACTGCCACGAGCCTGATGGGTGTGTTTAGCTACCTGTAAGACAAAAGTTAAGGTCTATTTTATTTTTTTTTTCCACTGCCTGTGGAGTCCCTGCTCTTGTTTCACTGCAAGCTGGTATTGGCGTGGTGCATAAATAGTATTTCCCTCCCTTTAGCTGGATCACTTGGTCAAGACCATTAGAAGGCAAAAACAATGCCCTTGATAAATCACCAGACTGATACATTTGAGAAACTGAATGATTTCAAAAAGCCTGCTAATTTGTTGCTGTTTAAAAATAAAATGGGAAATTACATCCGTGTCCTACATCTAGGATTCTAATCAGGGGGAAAGGGAGACAAGTAAAGAGAGAACGAGCCCTCTGCTTTAGCAACAGACCAAATAAATTGCCTTTCTGAATAAATTGAGAAAATGAAATGGAGAGGAAAAGAAAGCCCGTGCTATTTGCCCACTGTTCCCTCTGAACAGGAGGGTGCTGTGTTTCACATCTCCGTTATGCCAGCTCTTTTCTCTGACACGAAGATGTGTTCTGTGATGATCTATTTCTTCAAAATGTTTACAGCCATGTTAGAAATGTTTTGATCTCACTTGAGGTAAGTAGAATAAACATCCTGTTATTCATGACTTCGTGTTGAGAAATCTACTCTTAAAGGCAATACAATGTACAGTAAAGTCATTCCAGTTCTCTATAAAGTGCCAACAAACTTTATAGTCGGCACGGTTATGATTTCAAAACAAGTAAAGGCTAATACTTCAGTTTTCTTGTTTTCTGTCCTCCCTTTCAGCAGAATTTGCTTTAAAGGGCTAGTGATTTTTGCTGAAAAACAGAAGCTGTGTATTTCACTGGGTGATAGGAACATTTTGAACACTTGATCATTTGTTGAATATTTAATGAATCTCAAGCTAGTAAGTTTACAGTTTAGGACTTTCACATATATGTGAATATATAAAAGATTTTTTTTATGCTGTCTCTAATGGTTTACCCAAGCTTTTTAAAGCTCCTATTCTAATAGGACCTAACTTTTTTTCTTCTATAAATTATGCAGCACTCTCTTGAATGCTGTGTCAGAAGGTTGCTGGCCATAGATCTTTTGGAGTTCTGTTTCCAGCTATGACACAACTGATGCTCTTTCTGAGTTGTCAACATAGATGTATCTGTCACTTCAGCCTAATGGCACAGCATGGCCTTCCTTGGGATGGAGACACCTTATACTGACTTGGATGCTCCCCTTCTGCAGCCTCTTTAAAGTGTAAGTACCAGTTTGCTATAAACTCTGGCCTTTGCCTTGTTCCAAAGGTCTGGCAAAGTCAGTTTGTTTCCGGAAAGAAATGCATGATCTTTACCTGCCCTTGTAATTTCACGTCTAGTTTAGATTTTGTTGTTGTTTTCACCTCTGAGAGAAGGGCACACACCCCACACGTAATGTAACTGCCCCTCAGAATATGCTGGGCACCCAGATGTGCTCCTTAGGGTGCATAAAATCCCGTGGGGCTTCTCTACCTAGAAAAGGACACCACTTTGGCAGAGTTAGGTTGTGATAAACACGAACTTTAAGAGATTGTAAAGTTTTGTTTGCTACGTCCATTGATTTATTTTAGTCCTGCTCATGTTGCTGGAGAATATTACTAAGCTAAATTTATAAAAAATAAAAGTGCGTGTGTATAGCTATTAAACCAATACAAACCCACTTAAAATTTTGCAGTACGCCATTTTTTTTAAATATTTGACTTAAACCAAAGCAACTTTCCTACAATGACAATTTCAAAGAAACTTATGGGTGTTTTATGAAGAGGTGAAGATTAATTTTACCCTAGTGAAGTTAGATTCCTTCTACAATGAGGCTTTCCCAAGCAAGTATGAGAGCAGGATCTGATTTAGCTGGCTGTTAATCACCATCAGTGCTTCTGTCAGTGAACGTAATTTAGTCAAAGAAAGCCTGAGTGAGGCACAGCCTTTCTGTGCAGCATGATCCCGCAATTTTTTTTCTTCTAACATGCAAAATTAAATTAAGTACATCGCATCTGTTGAAGGTGTTTTGACTTTCTCTAAGTACGAGTTAACTGAACTCTGTTTTGGTTTTTTTTTTTTTTTAAGAAAAAGTTAATAGTTCACTTCTCAGTCTCCTATTTTGCTGCAGAGTAAGGGAAATCCTGTTGCTTAGTTTTAATCTGACACCGAGAGGCTTATGGATGTTAAACAAGGTACCTGTGCATCACCCCGGGATGAGCCCAGCAGAACTTCGTTGCACCTCTGGGAACTCTGCATTGTACCCTGCAAAGGTTAAGAATGGAAATGTCATCTTGTATATCGTAGCTTGTACAAGCTGAACTTAAAATGAACTGGTGCAAAGTATAATATTATCAAGTGAATATTATGAAATTATTTTTTCATAATAATCAAGTTGTAACTGCTCTGTTCCTGAACAGGGATTATTTTTTGTACTGCGATCTGTATTAAGGGTTCATCCAAAAATAACACAGGAAATACTATGTACAGTTACTGGTGCAAGGCATTTCTGGCAGGTTTCCATGGCACGCTCAAAGTCTGAACTGGCCTACATTTGTTTTTCATTTAAAAACGTGAAAAGATTTTTGGTAAGTGCTGACTACAGCTTAAACCCCTACCCACTGAGCAGAGGGCTGAGGAGTCACAAGCTATAGTTAAAGAAAGGAGACTTAACATTTGCAAGTATCTTATGTTAGTGATGTCTTACTTATACAAGACAATGGATAATAAATTATTAACCGAATGAGGTAAGTAATTCCATTTCCTACTGTTTCCTGCTGTCTGTAAGAAGTAATTCGAAACCTGGGAGTTCCAAATTTCTCAGGAGCAAAATGCCATCTAGTGGTAACTGCTGATTATTGGGAGAACGTGCTTTTTTTTTTTTTTTGTATTGACAAAGTTTCAATCTATTTTTTCCTGATACTCTCCCTTTTACAGCACATTAAGTTCCTGAGAGGAGGAGAGAGAGAGAAAGAGAGAGGGAGAGAAGTTGGAGAAAGGGACAGCTTCCCCAGGCCTGTAGTGGAGGGGATGCCACGCTGCCCAGCTGCTTGAGAGCCCCCTCCCTCCCTCTGATGCCCACCTGGGGCAAGCAGCCGAGTTTTCCCCTGCTAAGGGCTGAATAAACATCCTGGAAATCTAAGTGCCACGAACTGGCTTCTAGAATAGCATAACAGACTTTGCTTGTACAGCAGTTACAATTATTCGCCCCCTGTAATTATATTTAAATGTATTAATCAATGTAAAGTTGGGATAGGAGACAGCAGTCACACCCTGCATGTGGTCTGAGCCCACTGATGGAGATACTCCCGCTCCAGAAACAGACCTGACTGAAAACGTCTCTGCAGCCTTTCCTCTTTCTATGGTTTTGCACCATTTCACCATTGTGAAAGGCATTTTGCTGCTGTTGTTTATGGGTCTGCTTTTTTCATGCGCTATCTGAATTTCTCCATCTACTGGTCCACGTTACCCTGTCCCACTGCAAGATGCTTCCAGCAGCAGTCGCCAGGGCCGTAATTAGACCGAGGGTCTCTGACAGGTTATTCTACAGAAATCTAATCTGCCCTGGGTATTGTAGAAGTCAGTGAAGATGGCACGACGTTGGTTTGACGGGCTGCGAAGGCGTTTGTGGATGGATAAAGAAATCCTTCATTTTGATTCTTGTTTTGCATGGTATTTGAAGCAAAGTGCAGCAGAGTAACGTGTGTGATTAACTGGGCACTCACAGCACAGCTCCCCAAGAGCATCCCAGGAGGGGACGCTGCTGTGGGCTCACTGCTCTTGCTGGGATGCCAGCACCAGCATTCGAGCCCTCGTCCATCCCTCTGGGAGGCTGCTGGCCACCTCCCCAGGCCATGGCATCAGGCAATGGCCAGTGCAGCTGCAGAGGAAGAGGAGGGAGCACAAACAGGATTAGAGCAGCACCTGTTTAGGTGGGAGCAAATTGCAGTGGAAGCACGTTTAGGTAGGCAGAACAGGGAGAGTTTGGGGAGTGCTGGCAAATGCAGACTAAAAAGTGTCAAGAAATCCATCTTGTTTGCCCTACCTAAATATTCATAAGGAAACCCCCAGATCTGGAAAATGTCTTAAATAATGCTAGAATAGTGCCTCTCTCTGATAACCAACTGTGGCCTTGCAGGTGGTGTAGCTGCACCTGCCTCTCAAGTCTTCAGAGCAGCAGGACGCTTTGAAGAGGATACGGATCTTCACAGGCAGAAGGAAGGTGTAATGTTGAACACACAGGAAAAGTAAAGAAATCTTAAGAGTGAGTCTTCTATCAATCAAACCTTGAATAGTAAAAACAATTTGATCAGTAATGATCCATCTGAACTTTGCTTGTATGTTTTCTGAAGCTACAAAGCTAAATACAAATAGAAGTGAATCAGTATATAGTGCCTACACGATGTTTTTCATTCCTTCGAAGAGCTGGACAGAGCACAGGTAATGTTACTTTTAATGCCTTTATATGAGTGATGATTATATGCTACAAAAAGGAAATTAATTTTAACACTGTATAACATGATAATCTGGATTAATGCTTTTCATTTTGACAGTCCCAGAGAACAAACTAATGGGATTTCTTTGTCCTGTGTTCCCTTAAAGCACGGAATGAAGTTTAAAACACATTCTTCTCAAAAAGATGTCCATCTGGGAGCAGAAAGGAGAGCAGTTTTCCCCTGGTGCCCTAAAGAAGCTGTTTTCTAAGAACAAGCAGCAAATTGGCAGTTGAAACTTTGGTGCAACCCCCACTGAAACGGTGAGGGCCTGGGTGCCCCTGCTCAGGCACTGCTGTACAGTGTTTGCCCAAGAGCTTTGCTTGGTTGCATCTTTTCAGCGCATAATTTCTTTGATTTACTGGAGTTGAAGCAAAAAAAAAAAGAAACCTCTTTGGAAGCTGCTCCCCTTATCAGTGACTTGTTGCTGCAGATAAAGTCACTGTATTTACACAGGCTGAAAGCATTGGTATCACCTCTTCTGTGTGTAGAAAACCACTAGGAACTGAATTTTGGAAGGACTAAATGAGGAATTAGTTCCCTATATATCTGTTTGATCAGGGATCATGTGAGTTTACAATGGAATATGTGAGGCTGAATTCTGGATCTGAGGTTGGTGCGGTGATATGCAAGTCAGATTGCAAGATCAGTGGTGTGATCCCTGATTTTGTTTAAAATAAAACTACTGCATGCACAGCTGAAAAGTCGCCAAGTCTTAGTAATTGTCTCTGGCATGGTCAATTTAGGACCTGGATATCTGCTAATTTAGTTTTGCTTTGTTGAGGAGCTTTCCACGTGTCTTGGTTAACAATAAGCAAAATGTGCGCAGCCATGGGACATAGTTATTTTATTATTAAAGAAAGGAAATAACACTTTTTTCTCCCTTCCCTCTCCCCTTCTCCCTGAGAAAAAACAGTGACATCAGTATAGAAATAAGAAATTTGTCTCTGTGAGGACCGCATAATAAATTATGCCTTTTGGCACCAATAAAAGGGCTTAGATAATTTTGTCCTTTCATAGGGAGTCTTATTGTTGTAAATTTATAGTTCACTAAAACTATTGTGCGACTGGCAGATCAATTAATGAATAGTGAAAATCTCAAATCCTAATTAAATCCCACTATTACTTCCAGGATTGGTTTATCTCCTCTCCAGGAATACTTGATTTAAACAGCTTGTTTAACAGGAAAAGCTATTGATCCCTTCAATAACACTTTAGAATCATTAAGAGGAAAAACTTTAATCTCCTTCAGCTCTTTGAAGCTGCTTTGGTTAATGTCATCTCTCTGCAACCCTGAAGAGCTAATGCTGGTCTAGAAAGATATTTCCAACATTATTCTATGCTGTTTTTTGTGCCCTGCTGTTGTTACCTGCCTGCTTGCAGCGTTAGCTGGGGTAAGCACAGTGAAGCCAAAGATAGCACCAGTGCATGAGCTTCTTTGCTTGGTTTGGCAGGTTTTATATTCTCTTTCTAAAGTCTTCTCGGTGGAAGAAAACACACCTCTCTTAGAGATTTGTTGAACTGCAAATTAGTTATCCACTGCTTCTGCTCAACACTTTGAGACTTGGACATAAAAGCATCTTCAGGCCATTAAAATTCATTCTGCAATGGCACATGATAACTAGATTGCATATGTTTATACAGCAGGAAATTCTCAGAACATTTCCAAAGTTCCCTGATTCATATAGTCCATATTTCTAAGCTATCACATAAAATTCCACTTCAAATTTGATGCAGTTTGTCTTACCAGGACCCATACACCCTTGTGATATAAAGCACATTATTGAGCTTTAAAATACCTTTAAATGTTTCATTTGCTCTAAAACTTGGTCATTCTTTCAAAGAACCCTAAATATCCTAGAAGATCTAACTCTGCCTGAGAAGCAAGTTGCATGAGATAACTAATGCCCTCGTTAAAAACATCCTTTTTTAAATTCTTGAATGGCTTCAGTAACACATACATTGGATTCTTGAAGAATATAGAAATTAATTTGAGGGCTCTGGTGTTAAAAAATTCAGTAATTGCACTAAGTATGTGCAGCTTAAGAATGTTCTCTTAAAGCAGTTAAAGAGTAAACAGAACTTTTCAGCTATTATTGGGAATAAAACCTGCAAATTAAAGAAAAACTAGTACCAAAAAGAAGAGAATCTTTTGTGGAGGTTCTATATAACATTTCAGGATTGCAGGTTTGGGTTGCTTATGAGAAGGTTTAATTTCTCTAGCAATTCTTCAAAGCCATCCAAGTGGATCTAAAGGTGGATCCAGTGGATCTAGAGATGGATCTAGAAGACTCGACTGCATGAAGAACCACCACCAATTCTGTGGCATAGTTTATGGCTTAAAGTAAGAGATCATCTGCTCAGGGTTAAAGAGGTTTTGAAAGTCAGGACTAGAATTACCATGCAGATCTATTTTTTTGGGGGGGATGGCTATCTTGTTCTTAGTTTTTAGTGTTTATAGATGAAATTATATTCAACATTTTATTCCTAAGACTATTTTGCCAATGGCTTGCCTTCTGTTTTTTAACTTGCAATTACATATTTTTTTTCAAACTCCTTCAACTAATGCCTTAATATGTATTTCTAAGCATGGTGTAAAAAGAAAATATTATGAAAGTTAAATGGAAACTATAAGCTGCATTTTACAGCCAGTATAAACACACTTGGGTGTTTTATAGCCATCAGTATTATCTCCTTTGACACTTTAGGCTTGTCCCTAGGAGACAGAAAGCAGAAACTTCCTGGAATTTCTTTAATTAGCCTGTTCATTTCACTTAATAAAACAAGCAATCAAAAACATGTTGTGTTTCATATGCAGGACTCTCAAAAAAAAAAAAAGTAACTTAGAGTATGTAGCTCTTACATCTGAGCAAAAGCGTAAGCAATTTTGATATTCCCTAGTATTTTAATAATTTTATTAATAATTGATCTTGCATTAGAAGTCTGTGCTGATGGGATATGCCAGTAAGTGTGCACACGAGGAACAAGAAAGCTCATAAAAAGTTTGATGTAGAGTAGATTCAGAGCAGCTGCAAATAAAAATGCCCCTTTGCAGTCATAAATAGTTCGGTCACTCGCCTGTTTTGATATTGCTTGCTCTAAACCTCACCTGGAACCCGTTGTGAGAGGAAAGCTCTGAGTGCCAGCATAAACCCCAACGTGCTGAGCGACCATGATCCATGGTGAGCATTAGGGTCACCAGCAGCTTGCTTGTGTGCTGGAGCTCACACTCCAACAGAAGATACAGCTCACTTAGTTTTGGTCAAATCTAAAAATCTGTGGGATGGTGATTATTAAAGAGATTTGGGTAGCTCTGGACTTTCCCTTTCTATATAGCACACAATTTTCTAATCCTTTTCCAGCCTCTGTCCTCAGATGGGTGGGAGACAGGAAGACTAGTCCTTCCTTGACACATTTGTATTGCTGGAAGTACCTGTAAATTTGTTTGAAAGAATTAGAGGAGTTTGTGTCTTATTGTTTAAATAAATAATAATATAAAGGTGAAAGCTTGGAAGAAAATTGGAACTGAGGAAGCTCTTGACATGAAAGACAGGGCAGGATGCCTGTTGGAGAACTCGAAAGCAGTCACCTAATTCAGAGCAAAAGAAAGTGTACTTCAGACACCTGAGCCCAGCGTTTTCCATTCTCCAGCCTACTTACACCAGCAGTATTAGAGCAGACGTGTTACTGAGGGGGTGCAAAGGTAGACATTCTTGGAAAGTGCTGCTGGTTTTATCTATTGCACAGGAAAAACTCGCCAGGAAGAGTAGTTTCAGTGCACGTTTTCTTTTTAATGGAAATTACTTCAAAGATTAAGACCATACGATTTTGCCAAGACATACAGATAGCATCTACTATATCCTATCCACAGTACCTGTTTGTTGCATAATTCTTATCACATTTATGCACATCTTGGAAACCAAACAAAGTGGGAGCCATAATGTAAAAGTCCTTAAGAATTAGTTAGACAGGACTTTTGTTCAGGAAATGTAGGTTTAGAGGGAGCTTTTTTCCTTTGATGCAGTTTCATTCATAATATCTCTCATAATATCACAAACACAGCAAATTGTTTAGATGCTAAGCAAACAGTTTTAGTTTGGTTTTAAAATTAAGATTGTGCACCTGTGCTGCTTCCCTTTAGATCTTGTGTCATTCACTTCCAGTGTAAACAGAAAAAAAATCTAGCTCTAGAGGTTGTCATTGTCACCTGTCTGTTAAACATTTTTTTCATGACCCAGAGAGCCAAAACCAGGCATGTTAAGCCCATTTTCATTCCACTGATGTACATCACCTACTGTGCATTAAACTGCTCTAAGTTGTTATGGGATATAGTGCAATTCCTGTGATCAGGATAGGATGCCAAATGTGAATTTATAATGCAGTAGTTGTGACTTAAAACAGAAGGTATGGTGGATGTGTAACGCGTATCTCACGTTCTTTGGCAGTGATCATCAAATTCAACATGCAAGTTCATCCTAGTACTGTTACTTTGCTCCTCTGTACCCTGTAGATAAAAGAAAAAAACATTATCACCACAATCTACAGACTAGCAGAGATCCCAGTAAAACACTGATTATGTCTGGTTTACTAAGGTTGCTCATAGTTGCTGTGCTTGATGCAGCGGTTCTGGCTCCGTCTATGCCTGTACGCTGTTGGGTACTATTGTGTTTGAATGATTTTGCCATTAACAATGAACAACAGCATCCAAAATATAACCTTAAATGCCAGTTCCCTCATCAAAGGGAGAAAGATTATCCAAAATGCTGGTAATGTGCAATGACAATTCTGGGTTTGGTGAGAGGCTTGATGTTATGTTCAAAGAGCTGTCATCTATGTAAATATTAATTTTACCTAGCAAGCTTGGTAGTCAGTCTTTAAACTTTTTATTGATGACTTTTAAATTAGATAAAACAATTTAATTTATCTTGCTGAACGAGTGGTAGAAATCTGCCTTCCCATTTTCCAAGGAGTAAATGTTCCAGATGTTCCAGAGCATGAGCTCTGAATCTGTCCAGTAAGGCAGCCCCTGGCCATCCCCACATCCCCCCCGCCCACCCCACAAACTCCCAGCAATTATGCATTAGAAGCTAAATTAAATTCTGCACGTGACAAGGCTTCTACGATGCAGTTTTCCTGCTGTCAAGGAGGTCTGTTGCAGGAAGACACTAACTGTGATAAGATGCTACCCCTATTTATCAGGCAACATCTCACCGTGTCTTCGATTTTACTGTTTCCCATTAATACAGGACAGCTTTAATTTATGGTTTTGTTTTTTTTTTTTCTTCACACAAGATTATATTTACTAGCTGGGAACCTTTTTTTACAGTTGTGTATAAATCATTAAAAATGTCAGCGATTAATTTTAAAGTCTCATTTATCACTATATGATTAGTGAATTAGTTAAGGTTCCAAGAATAAATGTCAGGTAATTAGAAGCAATTTTGTACCAGCCCCTCAGACAAGGTGATGGATCAAAGAAAGGCCAGTGTGGAAAATTGGCCACTGCTCCCACAGTGCTCAGCACCCAGAGCAAGGGGGCAAAAGGAGAGAGGCAAAAAAACCAATCCTGAACACTGGAAACCAACTCCAAATCCCAGTATTGAAATTTTACATAAAGAATGAAGCAGCAATAACTGGCTGCAGAATTTATAGAGCCTTGAGGCTTGGGAGATGAGGCAAGAAACTAACTGAAGGACAATAAGCAGGCCAAAAAATTGCATGTTGTGTGTGTATATATACATATATATATATATACATCTTCTGGAGACTTTACTCCTAAAGTTCACCCACCAGGTGCTGTAATGCTTTTTCTACAGAATGTGGTGCTAACAAACCAATCCTTTAAAGGAAGGCTTTTCAAGGGCTAAAGAGCCAGGGGAACAAGATACCAAGCTCTCCCTTCCTGCCATTTAAATCAATGGCAGACTACCTTGGTTGTGCAAAACAGGATCCTCTTGCGCTCTCCCCTGCAAAAGAGCAGACACAGGAGCTGGGGTGTCTCCAAAGGAACAGCCCCTCTGGCCCAACAGGGCTTTGTGCTGGTCGCTCTGGAGCATCCGTGTTTCCTCCCCTCGCCCCTGCGCAAGACGACGCAGGGTTAGTGCTCAGAAAGCTCCAGCCCTAACGAAATTCCCAGAGTCGTAGTTAAATCATTGTTATTGCTGGTGCGCTGAGATGTGCTGGCCTGATAAGGCATTATGTAATTTTAAGATAATGATGTTGTTAAACAGAAATTGCTGCAAGGATTTTAGGTCCATTCAAAAAGTAGGGTGTGGGGGAAGGGACCTTCGCCTAGTGAACTCCGGGCTAATTTTTTTCCTGATTTGCACTTTTGATTTCTTCCTGCTATGTGGAGGCTGCCAGCCTCTGCAAAAGCCAGTGTTGCCATCGGGTAAGATGGTACCTACCACCAACGGCCACTCTCCTTGCCACCCCCAGCAGGTTTCTTGTGCCAACACCTGTGGGGGCACGTGGAGAGCTCTGGGTACCAGCCTGCCAGTGAAGTCCTTCCAAAAGCTGCTGCTGTTCTCTGCAGGCACTGGAGCATGGGCTAAAACGTCTTCCCAGACCAAGCACATAATCTAATTAGAAATAATGACTGAGCTCAATTTGTTTTGAAAACTCAGATCAGCTGCAGAACTCTTCCTGGCACGGTGAAATACGATAATAGTACCTAACTGTGAAATGGCCAAAACACTTCCCTGGGTTTTAACCATAACTGCATTAATATCAAAGGCATCATTAGACAATTGAAATAACTGATCAAATTACTCTAGTATTGATAACGCCTATTATGAAAAATAGCATTACTTTCTCTGGACAGGAAAACATTTCTAATGTAAACATGCAGTTCAGTAGATAGCAACAAAGACTTTGGAGTAGTGGAGGAGTAAAAACTGGCTATTTAATTGAAGGAAGTTGGAGTGAAAGCTTGGGATTTAATTCCAGGAAATGTAAGGGAAAAAAATCTGTATGAAGATCCAACTTATTTCCAAAAAGCAAAGCAAAACACTCCATGCACACAAAGGTCAAATCACGTAGGCAGAATGGCAAAGATTTTTTTGTGCTGCTTTTTTTCCAAACCATTTTTCATCTATTTTTAAACTTCTTTTAGCTTTGCAATTTAAATATTATTTCTCAGTAGTCCAGCTGCTCAATAAGCTCCTGCACTTTATATATGCAAAATGAAAATGTTTTGTGAAATCAGGTCTGTTGATGGTAGAATTCATTTGGGAAGGAATAAAACGGAGGAAAAGATCACACTGGGATAAAATGTTGTGGGTGTTTTGTTTTGTTTTGTTTGCACACTAAGCAACATATATCAACCTTGAAAAAGCTAAGCTTTGAAACATTTGACAGACATAACAAAACACCATGTTTTTCTTGTTGTATTAAACAAGATTTAAAGACATTGAAAACTTTCCCACGCAATCTTTCCCTTTTGTTCTCTACAAAAAAGACGAGGTAGAATTCAGATCATGAAAACCCACATGCAACTAATAAAACAACAATTTTTCAGACAGACCTTTCTGTCTTAGCTGCGCCGGTGAAAGAAAATGCATTTTATGTATGTGCTGACTCCGAGCTGAACCCTTAATTGCAGGGGCTGTAGGTGCAGCTACTTAACATGCTCTTCCTCCTCCTGTGTCCTACAGCAAACCCCTTGTCATGAACGCACAGCTCCTGTGGCAGCCACCAGTGTCCCAAGCGAAGGTGGGACAGGCTGTGGGATGCTCCTAACGACACCTGCACCATCCCCTTGCCCAGGCCGATGTCTCTGAAGCCTCTGCTGACGGCTGTGGATTTGCACAGCTGTAATGGATTAAACTTGAGTAAACAATTTGTGTCAAGGGAGCCCAGGCTGTGTTTGAGTTCTCGGCACATGCATCTCGCAGCCGAGAGGTGAAGTAACACTTGTGAGTGAGGAACTACTGTATCACTAAACAAGGTGAGTCTCACTGTCCTGCCCACGCTGGGGGAGATCTGCTGACTGCTAACCAGCCTTTGTCTTAAATACCTGTTTTGGGGTTAAAAGCACAGACTGTGTAAACGGGTTACAGCGGGCGCGGCGCTGCCTTTTCAAACAAACGCTGTTAGCTCGGAAATTTACAATTGCGCTGGGCAGTGAAAAATGAGGGTGGCTGGGCAGGCTGACATTTCTCGCACCGCAGCATTTTGAGGGGGATTCAACACTTTTGCTCTCTGCGTGCTGGCGTTTAAGTGGAAATTTTCTTCTCGCTTTTTAAAAAGTCGTGTTTCCCCCACGCCCGCCGTGCCCGGGAGACCCAGCCCTGCCGAGGCTGAAGGGGCACAGGCCGGCCCTGCTCGGGCCGCTCCCCACTGAGAACCCCCTCAGCGGAGAGGGCTCCTCCGGGACGCCGGCCCCGGCGGGTGCCCGAGGGCTGGGGCGGGCCGGGCGCTGCCGGTGCCCCCCCGTAGGTGCGAGGGGAAGGGGTGGCCAGTGCCGCCGTCCCCGCCCGCGGCCGGGGGAGCCCGCCCGGCCGCCCCGCATGAGGGGACGCCGCTTCCCTTTGTGCCCTCGGCGGG
>NW_015090990.1:9772289-9797895 GCF_001431845.1 Calidris pugnax | reverse complement strand
CCCCCGGGCCCGCCCCGCTGCCGCCGCCGCGATGGCTCTGACCTTGTTCGGTGAGTAACCGCCCGCCTCAGCCCGGCGGGCGCGGGGGCTGCCGGCCCCCATTGTCTGCCGCACGGCAGCGCCTGGGCGTGGGCGCCGGGCCCGGAGGGGCTGCCCGCGGGGCCGGGGCCCGGTGTGGGGAGAATGAGGAGCCCCCCGGTGCCGTCCGCGAAGTGGGGGTCGCGCTGTGGGGAGCGATCGGCGAATAAAAGTTACGGTGCCTCGGCAAGACGCCCCCCGCCCGCCACCACGGGGGCCTGAGGAGCGGCGCGGCCAAGCCGCGGGCTGGCTGGGGAGGGACCCCCGCTCTGCCGGGGGAGAGGGGGCTTTGGTCGCCCGCAGCGGTGGGATGCGCTCCTCTCATTGTGTGCGGCGGGGCCGACCCCTGAAGGGGGGGTATCGGGAGGCGGCGAGCGTCGGTTTCACAGCCGGGGACAGCCTAGTGGGAACCAGCGTGCGGAAACTCTTAGTTTTGACTGTCGAACATGTGGGTTCCCTTAAGTGTGGTTATTAAGCTTGCTTATACTTTAATATGCTTAATTTTACAGCGGGGATAAAAAATAATAATAATAATTTTTAAAAAGCGTTGGAAACTGCTTCAAGCATCATTAGGTAAATGCAACAAGGCAAAGGAAAACAGAAATTGGCGTGACTAACAGCAGTGCGGAATTAACAGGACAATCAGGATACTCTTCCTCCTAAGAAGCTTGTGCACCCGGAGTGATTTCTAGTTTATAAGTTTAAGTGATGATGTGAAGACTGTTTGTTGTGTTTAGACTGTGTATTTCACTTCCTGTGTAAACAAACAATTTGCTTTCATTCATCCTTGTGGTTCCTGGGCTGGTACAATTTCCTAAAAGACCGAAAACTGTCCTATCGGTCTTCATAAAATTTGACACTTGTTATATTATTGTGGCATATTAAGCCCTGTCTTAAAACAAGTTTAGCACATGTTGCAAAACAGTTCTCTGCAGATAAAATCTATGTGGTATTGGATTTAGCTACAGCGCTGTCACTTAAATTTATATTTCCTGCCTGAGTTTTTCAGGATGCAAAAGGCTGTAAATCACAGTTCAAGTGGAGCAAACAGTCTCTGTTGTTATAGGCCTGATCTTGCTACTCAGTTCATGTGAGCCCCTGGATTTCTGGAGGAGTCAGGGCAGGTACAGGGGCCCCGTCTGCTGCCAGTTGCAGGGTGGGTGTTAAGCTCTTGAATTCAGAAGCACAAGTGAATTTAGAGAGCGCTGGATGGTAGATTGGCTTTGTAAAATAGCCACTTGTATCATTGTAACTTCAGCTTGTTGAAAAAAAGGTGTAGGTTGTTACACAGACACTCAAGGTTAATACTGTAGTTATCCTACAACTAGGGAAATTTTTAGGCTCTTGGAAACACGCACTTTTCCCATGGTGGGTAGTTAATGTGTTGTTACAATCTTTGGCTGCAAACATTAAGAATATTTTAATTTCAGTTTTTAAATAAAGTGGTATTCCTGAGTTTACAAGATTTTTTAATTTGCATGTATTCTACCAACTTAATGTCGTTTTTCTATTAATATAAATTTGCATTACAAAGTAAATTGAATTAGGTGTTTTTGTGTGCTGTCACGTCTGTTGTTAGAGTAAATGACATTGATACATGTAGAAGATAATGAGCAAAGAGAAGATAGAGGGGGCTACCTTGCTGTGTGTTGGTTTTAAATAATATCTTGCCAAGGGTAAAGCCGCAAGATTTCACCCTTTTAAGAAACCACGAAGTGATGATAAAGCAATGCAACAAATAAGGCTAATGTGTGTCAACAAATGAATGTGGTGCCTTTCATGGATGTAAATATTTACATCTTAAACTATGACTGTGAGAGCGTGAGTGGGAGATGGGGAAATGCAGATAAATGTGCAATGTGTTTGCAGATGAGGTTGTTACTAACTTACGGTTGAGTTAGCACACCTTAGCGTGTTGCTGTGTGTCCTCTGAGGTAGCTTGTCACACTTTGTCTCTTAGCATATAACAAAGACCACAACATGTTTGCTTTGAACTTCAAGAATAGCATTCAGCCATTATCTTGTTTTTTGGCTGCCTGTGGATAGTCACGTTTTCAGTTATTGTCCTAGCTATTGACCCATAGTAACTCACTGAAAATATAACTCACAAAAGAGTATTTTTAAATTTATTTCAGTGTAAGCCCCTACCAAAGCAACATCAGCAAATCTGGGGGGAAAGGCACAATAAATGTGCTTGAATTAACGTATCTGTTTTGAGGGATTAAGCAGCTATAATTGTACTATTTTAAATTCACACCTATTTTATACTAGTAAAACTGTCCTAAGCAAACAGGCACTTTAGGGAGCTGCTTGCTTTTGTTCTGCTCATTCACATAAATTCTAGGCTCAATATTGCATTATTTTTTTTTTCTAACCCATAATGGTATATCACACTGAACCAAATTTCACACATTCCAGGGCTGTTTCTAATAGGATGTGCTACGAAGTGTGCAAGACTTGAGATAAATTGCCACGTTGGCTTGGGGAGGAAAATCCACCAAGTTTGCCGAGTTCCTTCAATTAAGGTGTGTGTATGCGTGAGAGCACAGCAAGAAAGAGGAGAGGAATGGGAAATGCCATAACGTGCTTTCTCCTTGCTCTTGATACTGTTTTATGGCTATGGTGCATATAGTCCAAAGTGCATATATGGCTATAGTGCATAGTCCAAAGACTATGAGACAGAGGAGAGGAGCTCAATAGGAAGCAATAGGAGATGAGGGAGCATGGAAGTTGTTGACTGATAGCTCTGTTACCTGTCAATCACGTCAGCTACTCCAGCCAGAAGTGTCATCCCAACAGGATTCATATTTAGACAAAATTACGGTGTCAGAAGTGGCCTGTTGTGACCGTAGGTGGTCACCCGTATGTGACATGGCGTTTTGCGATACCAGTAGAAATAGGGTTTCAACAGTATATTGAGTTTGTTTTCTAGTGGCCAAGCACTTAGAGTCCAGGTTTGATCTACCAGAGGAAAGCATCAGCAGAAGAGTGGAAGATGATCAATAGATTTGAAAAGTGAAAGAAACCCGCTGCCTGATCCTGTTGTTTGTTGCAAATAATATATGTGATGAATTTGATATCCATGTTAATGAACTGCCTAGCAAGAGTTGGCAGGGATTTTAAAAATGTTTTTGTCCTCAGGACAAATTTTCACACCTGGAGTGTACAAAGGTCTGGAACTTGAGTAGATGTCCAGTGCTGTTTTTCACCCTACAGCAGATTCACGTTCTGATAAAAAAACAGTTGTGGTGATTGCAGGTGTAGCTGCTTTTCTCTTCTCTAACCATTTCTTTCTGCCTGCTGCAGCAGCTGGAACGGCACATAAGCCAATGTCCTTCTCTGCTGTTTCAGCACAAAGCCCAGTGGCTTCATGCCCAGCCTTCGTGGAGCAGGGCTGAAGCCACATGCCTGGATTAATGGGGAAGCAGCTAAGGATCCCCACCGGTTCCACTCTGCTGAATCCCTGCGAGGGGCAGCAGTTTTGTAGGGACAGGAAGAGCAATCAGTGATGTTTCTATGGGTAGACTTCCTGGCTGTTAATACCCTAAGCTGTGAGATCTCGCAGTGACACGGCTGAGGTGTGTGCTGTCATTCCACTTGGATGACTCAAGTACGGGGAAGATAACAAACAACATAGAGGAAAAAGCAGGGGAAGTGTTAAGTTATCCCATTGCTACCACTGTTTACTCGTGTCTTTCAACGTCCCAGGAAGTGTTTAAAGGAAGCCAGCATTATACTTTGAAGGAAAGATAGTTTTATGTTATGTTTTAGTGCTTATGAGCTGTCCTTATGTTTTATGAATTCCCTTTCTGTTCATTTGTTTGCTCATCAAGTCTCTTGTGTGAACAAAAAAAGACATTTCAAAATGGCCAGGAGAGACCTTCATGGACATATTTGTCATTAGTTATTCATGCTCTTGCCTTCTTGCTCAGAGCCTGCGAATGGATGAAAGCTCACCCTCCTGAATATTGGTAGTTAAGAAATGAGAAGTGAAGCAATTCTCTTTTAATCTTTGAAGTGCTTGTACTCTGATGAGTGGCTACAGATGAATGGAATTAGAGACAGAGCTGTAGTCAGCATGACAGATATGGTTATTTAAGGAGATCATGAGCAAGGGCAGTTTTTAGATAAATTTATAGGGAAAAATACCGGATGAAAAGAAACGAGCAATACACTGCTACAGGCAGCAGGAGTATGAACAAAGAAACCAATTATACCTCCATTTCAGGTGTCCATATATTGTTGAAAGAGCACGCAAATATTAACTTGCCTACTTAACAGAATTCCTTTCTATAGCTGCGAGCTGTGGTGTCATACTGCACAGAAGTGATTTTTCTATGAACCTACTTACTACTACGGGAATGAAGCAAACCTTTTGAAATAAGTTCTTCCATACTTTAAATGCTGATTAATAAATTACTATTTTAAGTTCTGTGCATCTGTGATTACTGTTCTCCATGCAGGCTGTACTTACTGTCTCGTGGCTGCTTCAAGAGGTTGGCTATTGTTATATTGGTACAAGCAAGTATTTTCTAATGTGACATTCTTTAAGAGAGAGATGAAATAAATTCATTGTTCTCTAAATAAGTGTTTTGCTTGTTTAGGGAAGGCTTTTAAATTTTAGAGTGCTTGGTTAGCTTAGTCACAGGGACATAGAAAGTAAATGTTCCTCTTAAAAATGGCTCACAACCAGGTAATTCCTGTGGATTCTCTGCAGGATACTCAAAATTAATGTGCTTATTTCTTGTCTTATGTGCAGAGCCTTCTAAGAACAGGAGATAAACAGATCATCCACTAATTCAATTTGTTCTCCTCTATATTTTCATACATGGCCCTGAACTACGCTTAAAATTTGTGGCTAGCTGTGATTGTAGAAGTTCACTGGTGGAGCCCCTTAACTAAAGGGTCAGTTTGTGCCAAAAAAGTGATGTTCATTATGTTCCTTAACTGACGTAGGTAATGGAAGTTTGTACATGGAATTAGTGCATTTATAGTAGGGCTTTTGTCCTTGCAGGGAACATAAAGGTGAAGTGATATAGAAATGGCACCCATTTGCTTCTGGGCCAAAAAAATGCATAAAGAACTTCATTGCTCATCTTATGCTCTTGAAGTGGTTTTCAAAGTGAATACATACCCCACGTTGTCTATGCTAGATTTTTTTTTTCACTGGTAGAGCAGTGAAATCAAAGTGATCTTTTAAACTGGGTTACAGTAGATGCTCTTGAAGTGTTTAGCCCTTTCTTAAAATACTTGGGCTTCATTCAGTACTGACTGACATGGGCTAATTTTAAAGGAGATTTAAGCAATTCAATATCTAGTCACAATAGGAACTTCAAATAGTCTAATTAGACAAAACGGTTTAGGGACATTAGTACAATATTTGGCATTTTTATACAAGATTTAAAAATGAAGGTGATTTGTTAAAAATGGAAACCATGTTAGAAATTCAATCATCCGACTCCCATTCGGGGGGGGAAATATCCAAGTGCTGAAAATCATAGGATTATTTTCTCCTAGGTGCTGTGCTAACCTTACCTAATTTATAGAACTTAATGAAGCAAATAAGGAGAGCAACCTTGAAAAGGCTTTGCTGGTAATGCAATCTCAAGAAAAAATCGAAAGGAAAACCTGCATAGGAACTGGGAAAAGAAGATGGATCTATTAACTACTAAATTGGTATCAATTGATCAAAATATCAGAGAAGTGACACTAACGCTTATAAACGAGGATTAAGAAATGTCACTCATGGCTTCTCAGCGCTTGGAAGCGTGCTTCACACGGTGGCTGGTATAAAATTACATTTTCTATTAATTGTGAATATTGTATAAGAATCATAAGAAATAAGAGGCTTGAGGGTTGTTGTTGAAGCTGGAGAGGGCAGGTCCAGTCGTGTACACAAGTAATGCATTAAGATGAGGTTTTGGAATTTTCTCCAAAGAGATTCTCTTGTGATATCATCAGCTCAGGCACACTGTTGAACAACGACATCCCTTTCTTCCTTGGCATCAAGGCACCTGCTGGGAAGCAGAGACAGTCAGCATAACCCAGAACCTCATCCAACAGTGTTCAAGTGAAATACGCTCTGGATCCAAGGATTCAGCAACAGTTCCCAAGCTTTGCTGATGCACACTTCATGTCACTAAGGACTGATGTTTTAGGTGTAAATCTGGGTTTTCTTCTGTTTGTTTTAGACTCGGATGATCTTCTCTGCCTTGTTGGATTTGGGGACTTTATTATCTTACTAGCTCTCTCCAAGAGTTCTTAATTATTTTTTTCAGATGTACTAGAAAATTTCTGTGTGATAGAAAGCATGTCTCATTGTCAAGAAAAGAATGTGTTGACATGCAACGGCAGCATCATAGTTATGAATTAAACAGTACTTTAATCATTAAAGTCAAAGCATAAATTTAATATAAGCCTTTTGGAAGACTGTGTTATTTTTGCCAAACAGAAGCCCATTAATCCGGATCCTCCAAGGGTGCAGGCACAGGTAACTGCTCTGTGCAGCCCAAGAGACACCTGGGTTCTTAGACGGTTCTTTCTCCTTCTTTTGAACTTGAGGCTTGGCAGCTGCATCCCGGGCTATTCAGCTGCTCCACCTTGTGGGCAGAGATCGTACAGTTTTACAGAAACGTCTCTTCAGGTGAAACGGAACACAACAGACCCAAGACCTGGCCCAAGGGAATTTTCTAGTTACTAACTGAATATGAGATTCTTCCTGCTCCCTCGTAAAATCATAAACTGGCTTGGTTGTGATTTCAGTGGGGTGGACTGTGTCTGCCTTGTATGTCTTCATAAATGACAGCAGAAAATTGAAAACATTCTAGATCATGCTTTTTTGAGTCTCTTGAAACAAGGAAAAGTGTCATTTAAAGTCACTGAAATATTTAGTCTTTAAAGCATTTAACAATACTGCCATGGCGGTGGGGGGGTGGAACTAAATGATCTTTAAGGTCCCTTCCAACCCAAACCGTTCTATGATTCTGTGACTTTGTAATTGCATGGTGTCTGGGCATCCTCGGCTGGTGAGATACGAGATGATGCTGAGGAAGGGTTCCTGCAGTTCTCCATGCTGTTCCTGAGGGTTCAGCTGTATGGTGGAGAGGTGGGTCAATGTCCTGGTTCTAGCTAAGGGGAGGAGGGATGATCACACACAGCTGGGAAGCCGGGAGTATTTGCTGGGTGTGCAGCAGCCTCTGTGAATATGAAAGAGCCGACTGACATCTGACATTTCCAGCACTCAAAATATTTGTTCATCCTCTTAATAGTTACTGGAAAATGTGCTCGTAAAATCCTCTTTATTCCTGTGTGAGTCTGATTTCCATTATATACTTTGATGCTTTCGTCTCAAAATTTATTTTTGTGACTTTGTTAGCAGTTCTGCTATAAGCACTGTGGAGACACTGTCAGTGCTGGTTAGCTTTTGGCTAAAATTTTGTTTAATGCTAATAGGATCACATGCTAATATGATCTGATATTTCATATGACCAAATCTTAGTCCCCTGGGAGAATACATCAGGAAAACTGCATCCTCTGGTAGTGCAGTGCTCTCAAAGTTGCAAACTAGACTTCGCTGCTCACAGTGCTTTTTGTCTCGGTCATCTCTGTGAGGAAGCCCACAGTCAGTACATCATCTTCAGTACAGGTGGCAGGATCTGGCTCTGTTGAATGCATCACGTGGTTGGGGATGGGTGTTGCTGGTGCTGATGGGAGGTGGTGGTTCCCTCTTCCACTGCACTCCTCCTCCCCATCTCCATCTCCTTCTTTTGTTGCAAGAGCAGCTGCTTATAGGTAGACTCGCCATTTAAGAAGCTGAAATATCTGACCTTGATCAGAAACTGAATGTCCTGGGGCAGCTGGCTTGTGGGAAACTTCTACTCCAGAAGTAAAGGTGAAACACTGTTTCCTAAATACTGGAATTGTTTTGTTGCTCGCTGCATGGTGCTGTGCTACAGTGGCCAGCAGAGCCACAACTGCAACCACTTAAATTATACAGCAAGTACAGTACAGCATCATGTAGCAAAGTCTTCAAGTACCACTGCAACAGTGGAGACGGAAATATGGAATTATTCCTTGTGCAGAGTAAATGCAGGCATGTGAAAAACGGAGTAATAATACAGTTCTGAAAAACAAACCGAATGCTTTAGGGCAGTATCTAACCATTCCTTGCTCTTGCATTGGCAGGGTGCAAGTCAGTCTCCTCAGTGCTGAATTAGGATCTGATACTTGTACAATCCAGAGCAGACTATAAAAGTTGCTGATAATTGTTTGGTAGGGCTATGTTCCATACTTTTTCATCTGGGCTTTATGGTTTCCTTATGAATTGTGGACACAATGCTTTAGTGCAATCTTGGATCATTTTTCATTCAAGAAAAGAAAAAAAAGAAACCAACCAAAAAAACAACTCACAAAAAAAAACCCCAAACAGGATGTAGCTCTTCCTTACCTCTGCCTTACTGACTGAACATGCACACAGGGGTACAGCCTTCCAATAAAGGAAGCATGGTTTTGACACAACAATTAATTTTACTGATTTCCTTTTCAGATTTTTCAAAGTGTATATTTATAAACTGGACTTGAAAGTGTTGAAAAAGTCTTCACTGGTTTAGTAGAAGCAGAGAAGTATTCAAAATAAAATAGTGATTATTCTTCCTGGTGAGAAAACATTCGGAAACTTTTGTTACATATTATTTCAGTGCCAAAATTTTACATGGTAAAGGAATTATGTCAGGTACTTTTTATTGAGAAATAACATTTGTAGTATAACAAGATAAATATTTGCAAGTATGTAAAGGAAAATTACCAACCAAAAAAAAGCCCCAAAAACAACAAAACAAGAGAAGGAGAGGAAACTTACCACTGTGTTTCCAGCAGTGAGCTCATGTACGTCTAGCTGTGTTGTTGCTTTATTGTGGTTCTCGGGGAGCTCCTGGCTGCACTGCGTGTCTGCTTGTTTCCACGTAGTGTCAAAGCAAGCTGTGGTCACAGCCCCCTCTCCCAGCACCCTTGCCTGCCCCTCCTCGGTGGCAGAGCAGCAAGCTCATCAGTAACTTGATGGAACATCTCTACTCCTCAGCTTTTATTGAAACTGTACTGTGTAAGAATATACTTTCCACCCGGATGCACCTCTGACTGCATCAGACCAAAGCAAGATGATTGTTTTGTCCTAACATGCTCTTCTGCAGGTCCAGAATTTGCAGGAGGTGAAATGTAGCCTGTTTCACAGCCACCCCGAAGCATGGTGAGCCCCAGGGCAGGACAGAGTGTGATGCACTCCTGGGATGGTTACCTCCCTCCAAGCAGCCTCTGAGATGAAGGAGTTGCAGACTAAGGAAGAGCTCACAGAGGCTCACTCAGCTGCTAAGCTTGTTGGCATTTTTTACCACTTAGTAGAAAGGTTTGTAAGAAGCTGGAAGAGCTTTTTTCTGCTTCTTAAATGCTTTGTTGATGGGGTAGCCCTGCTGTTAGTCATGACTTAACAAGTGTAAAAACTGCCTGTTTTGGAGGGCATCTCACTTCTCCCATTGCTGTGTAAGAACAGCCGTGGAAGACCCAGGCAGGACTTGCCATGTCTCAGAACTGTATTAGCATCTGCCCTTATTTCTGTAGGAAAATCCTGTGCATCACAATCTCTGACAATTCCTTGTGGCACTCTGCCTCCCAGCAGCCACTTCAAGCCACGTAGGTAGACCAGGACCATTTTCAAATTATAAACTGGATTTTTGATCTGTCACATCCTGCAGCTCTCCCTGTGTTTGAATGTGTTTTTTCCATGCCAGTTGCCATGATAGGGTTCTTTTTTTTAAAGTCAAAGTTCAGCTAAAGACACCAAAAAAGCTGTTACCCAGAGAGGCAATGCTGGCTGGGAGACTAGTGGGTTGGCAAGACTTGAGAATAGAGATACTAGCTCTGATCTGTCAGATGACTTCATTTACGTGAGTCTCTGCTGCTCTTGCCAGCAGCTGTTCCTATTTTCTGTTTAAACGTGATGTTCTGTAGGACAAAGTCTGCTTTTCCCTTGTGGACATTCCCACAGGGTCTCAGTTCCAGTAAGAGTGCATCAGTATCCCAGAAATGCAGCTAATAATTGTTGAAGATCTGCTGTTAGAAACTTTATCATGGCACCGTGTTTATTTTTTGTGGACCAATTTGTCTTTCTTCTAATTGGTGGAAAAAAGGACAAAGAACTTCAGAACAGAGGCAAGAAAACCATCTGAATTAATTTTCTGAAAGGGGGGCAGGAAAGTATAGAGTTACCCAGAAAAGGACTTGGAGGTTATCTCCAAGCATCAATCATATCAAGCTTTCCAGCCAGCTCTCCTGTTCCTGCTGGGCATTGGCAAACCTTTATGTTTAGCTCTCTTTCCAGCAGCCTGTTCCCAGCTCCCCCACCTGCAGAGCTCTGCTTTCATCCTCCCAAAATAGAGGGAACTGAGGACAAATGGTGGACCCATTCAGAAAACCTCTCAGTGTTTGCAGAGCCACTAAATGACCTTCAAGATGATTGTTTGGCTGTTGCTCCAGCCCCACGATGGGCTGGGTGGCGCAGGAGTGGACCTGGAGCACAGCTTCTCCATGGACTGGACTTCAGACACACACTCTCATTTCACTGGTTCCTGCAGATGAACTGGCAGAGAAGGAAAAGAGTTATGAAAAAGATGGTTATAATGCTATAAACAGGGAGAGACTGCTGGGTAAATATCTTTCCCCATAGTTCTTTGACTGCAGTTACAATAGTGAGCCACGGAATTGCCAAAAAGGAATGTGAAATTTTTAGCTTTTCTTCCTGGAGCTTCCTACTTTGTGGTATTGGAGGCCTCTTGGTTGTTTTATATGAGAAAAGGAAGAGGTAAGGAATGACGCAGCTTTCAGATTGGGGAAAAGCTTATAGCAACTGGAGAATGACTTTTGGAGTAAAAACTTAATTCCAATTCAAGAAAAGACATTCCACCACCACATTGTGTCCATTTCCCTTTCTCTGACCCTGCCAATAATGTTTTTTAGGAGTTTCCTTCGTGAAACTATAAAAAACGATCATGATTCCAGACAGGGGTACTTTACTTGGTAGGCTGTCCTCCTCCTTCCAACCACGAGTGTTGATGTATTGCATCTGTTCTGGAAATAAGGATGTAAATACAAGCCATATTTTTGCATGAGCAATGGCGTGTGTTATTGATGACTGTTTTAGAAAATGAAAAATCTGTTTGTAATAAGAATCATAATAGGTTTGTTATAACTCTGATGGTCTAAGAATTTAAATGGGTCAAGTTTGGGGAAGGAGAAGCAGCAGCATCTATTAGACCATCTGACACATTCAGAGAGATATGTGCTTTGGAACACGTGAGTCTGTCTTGAGGCCAGTTACAACAGCAGTCAGAAATCAGATCTGCTCTTAATTTTCTCCAGGTGACTCTGATTTTTGCCTGGGCTACTAATGGGTGGTTTTGTTTTGTTTTGGTTTTCCCCCAGGAGGCTCATGAACGCACAGCAGCTATCTTGGTCTAAAATGCAAGGGAGGACAAGTTCTCAGCAGATATTTTTACCAGTGGGTAGGGGAACAGGATCAGTGTTGTGGTCTTTTGTTGTGGTTCAGTTTTTGGTAAAACCCCAACGCTCTATTTAAAAGTGCATTTTAGAGCAGGAAAGTGAATGTATGTTCATTATCTCAGTGCTGTGTGTGGAAAAAAAAAATAATTCAAAGCAGCTAAGCGAATGGTGATAAAACATGCCTCCCCCTTCAGCAAATTAGGGCATTATGCAATGGATGGAGGGGTTGTATTTCAAAAGTGCCTAAAAGCTCATCCTTTATTTAGGGTTTCTTCTGGTCAACCTTGAGCAGACAGACTTCTTATTCAGGGAAGGGGATTAATTTACAGCCAGAAGACACTTTTATACCATATCGTATTGTTCTTTTTCATTATGAGGGTGACAGCTCAGAATATTTGTCATCAAGCTCCAATCAATATTGCCTGTTAGAGAAACCAAAACAAAACCATGTTTTTGTGAATGCCTTGAGGTTGTGGCTGTAATGGTTGTCACTGGCTTGAAGTTACAGTAAAACTGATGTGCCCTTGTTGATATTATTAATGTTTGGAAGAAGTAAAACAAATGATGGGAAATGAGCTCATTCTCTGTTCAGGCAGACTCTTAAAATAGGACACGAAGAAGGATTTGTGGAAACAAAAAATATGAAAGGAAATGTCAAAGGGTAAGTGTTTTCTCCTACATTATCCTTTGCTATGGTTGGAATGAGAGCAATGTAAGGGCAATAGCCTCAACAGGTATTTCTCCAGGCTTCCATGCAAACTTCACTGACCAGAACAGTGTCTCCAGTGAAAACCACCCTGGATTTAAACCAGGGAAGTTTGGTTACAGCATTCAAGCTTGTGTTACCTGATGTTACTCTGAATTGCTTCAAGGCTTTACTGTACTGATATAGAAGATACTTGGACAAATCATCTGTCAAATCTGAAAGATGCAATTCATCCAATAAAGGCATATTTCTGTCAATTTTGAACTTGCAAAATCAGTTTGCAAAAAGACCATTCAAATAACCCTTAGGGAGGATGGGAAAATGCCTAACTCATTGATCCAGTGCTGGGGGCTGCAGCCAGCTGCAGTTGGTTTTACCACAATGAGTTTAGAAAAAAAAAAATTGACAAGCTGTTTTTCTTTGAAATAGACAAATTAAAGAGGAGTATTTCATTTTGATAACATTTTCGGTTGGAAGGTGTTTGCTGTGTAAACCAGACATTTCCTGGAGGAAATACCTGTGAGGATACCTGTGAGTTTGTAGAGCTCCTATAGCTAGAAAAGTTGGAGGGTTACAGACAGCTGGGGGCCCGACTGTGGCTGTGCTTACAGGTAACCTGCAGAGCCAGGCAGTGGTTCCTCTCGTGACTGTCTTTTCTTGGGAAGTGAAGACAGTGTTCCCAGAAATGCTGAAAGTTGGCTGCAGCCTGTTTGGATGCTGGGATGATACCTTACTGGAACAGAAAGCAACATTAAATTCCGTCTTTGTTAAATGCCCACAAGGTGGCACTTGCCATCTTTTTACCTCTCTGAAGTCTAAATTTTTATACTTGCAGCAACACTAAGAAATAATTTTAGAGGTTTCAAAACTTTATAAACAGTAAGCTAACTGTGCTTTCATGAGTATTTCCCACCCTTCCATTAAACTTTAAGTCAAAAGAAAGAGGGCAATAACTGCTTTGCTTGTTATCATGGCACATGTGAAAATTCCAGCTTAAAATTAAAAAATAATTTCAATTTTTTTTGTCATGAAGGATTCTTAAAATTTTTCTGTCATCACTCAAGTAGTGAGATGCCACTATTTACCTGGCAAAGATGAGAAAAAATGAGTACTTGCTTCCCTTGCTTTGGTTAAATGAAAATCTAGAGACAGATCATTTGCAACCTGGCCTAATCACTTAGAAGATGAGTTCATTTAACAGCAGCAGTGCCTGTGATAGGCAAAATATTACCCATTAAAATTTTCCCATCATTCATAACGAGGCAGTAATAGTAGAACTATTACTACTAATAATAAAAGGCATTGAACTGTAGCTGTTTTCGGTGGGTCTCTCATTCAACCCCATTAGAAGCATTCCCACAAAATTTATTGTTGCCAGATCAGATGTTTGTGGAACCCAGGATGGTAGTGTGATCTATTTTTTCTCTCCCCCTCAAGACTGATGCAGTTATTCAGGCCATGCCCTTCTTTAAGTCCCTTTGCTTTTGCTGACAGTGCTTCCTTGTCTCCCTCTCGGTCACATCAGAGAAATGGCAGCAGCCCTAGGAGTTTTCTGGGGCATTGTTCGCACTTGCTTTTTCTTAATTATTTTTACTCCATTAATAATTGGAAACCTAATTGTACTTGTTTGGAGTAGTATAAGCAAAACCATGTGAGGGTGAAAGAGCAGAGAAAAGTAAGTTTTGTCCCCTTAAAAAATTCCTGGGGCACAGCATGTGTGATGTAGTGCCATCCTGCAGCCAAAGGGATGCTTTCATTACTGGTGCCTGTTTTCACTGGTTTGTATCTTCCCCTTAGACTGTATTGTTCCCCTCCCAAGCGGGAATGCCTTTGGAAAATGTGAAGAAAATATATTCAACTGTTTTTGTTTTCTTGCGTAAGTCAAATACAGCTTAATTTTAAAAATATAAAGCTGCCTAGGTGCATGGGGTTTTATGGGCATTAAGGAATGTAGCTACCTTGTGCCAAAGGTCAAGGCAACAAGGTAAAACTTTGGGTAAGGAGAGTTGTCACTGGCGACTGTGCCCTCTGCCCACAGGCTTGGGCATGTCCCTGTAGATGGATGGCTTTAGCGGTGGAGTGACTTTCTTGTGCCAGCTTCTCCAGAGCTGGCCTGGAAACAGTTGGATGCAGTTGAGCTGCCTATTTATTGAACACAGATATAGAATATATGTTCCTTTTCTGGGTTCAGTGAAGGTGGCCTGTCCACCTGGTCATAGCCAGTAGTTGGTATCACCCAGTGATGCATCATATTATTGGAATCACTAGAGATCCCAATTCATCCCACCTTTTACCCCCACAACATCAATTTATTAAAAATCCAAATAATTACCCATATGCAGTTCTTAGTAGAAGTACATAGAATTACTGCTTTTAGATATTTCATCCACTCCAACAGTCTTCATCCTGGTTCCTGTATGGTAGTTATCCCAGATCTTCTCTATAAGCTCTCATTGGCAGGAGGATCTTTCCAGTCACTAGGACATTGGCAGTGATTGAGTTTAACACCAAACAGCTGCCCCACTCCAGCTTCCCACTGGAGTGGGTTGTGCTGGTGGCTCAGAGCTGGGAATCCTCTGCTGGAGGGTTAGCTGTCAACAGGCAGCCAGAACACGTGCTGAGCTCTTACATCTGCCTGCATGTTAAAGTGGATGCCTGTTTGGTGTCTCTTCTCTACCTGGAGAAGATGGTGCTTAATTTGGAAGCTTTTGCACTGAAGGGCCTTCAGCATGTAACGGCGTCTGCCTGCCTCAGGAAGAGCCTTGATATGTCTAAAAGTTTTTTAAGTTGTTTTTTTTTTTCTTCAAGTCAGAGGAAATTGTGTGCCAAGAATAACATTAAAGTAGCATCAAAGACTCAATAACAGTCTAGAAGTATCAGTCATCATTGCTGAGTGTCATACAGTATATTCGGGAATTGGGAGAAAACGTGGTGCTCACTGCCTGTTCTCAGCTCTGCAGGGATCTTCCCATAAACAAAGGAAATTCTGTGATGCCCTTGCAATGAAACCCCACATGTTTTCCCCATGAGCCTAGGCCATGTGTGGGATCAGGTTCTTCTCATTAATGTCCTTGTTTTTAGGGACTAATAGAGCAACATTACTTTTGGATTAACATTATTTATTCAGTCACTTTTAAACCCCGATGTTTTTTGTAACCCAATAATATAATCGTTTTTATTTAAGAGAAAGGGAATATACCAGCAAGTTGCCTGTGATTTATATAAAAGCGTGGTGTAAACCCATGCAAGGTATTTGAGTCAGAAATAATTTGTTACCCCTGTGCTACAGAAAGACAAAGACAGGACAAGATTGAGCCAGAGGATCACTTCCCTTTTTATATTCATGTGGAGGACCGAAATGCTGAAAAAGTGTTTGTTCCTAAGAAAACATTTCATGCAAGGCAAGAAAGGTTGATCACAGCTTTCTCTCTTGTTTACCAGCACTGGCTGAAGTGAACTTCTCAGCAGCCTCTGGCAGCAGCATCCGTGGTACCCTGCTTGCCAGGGCAAGGGTGGGTTGGTTTCTGCAGGACCTTCCATGAGAGGCAGGTAGCCACGTATGGTGCTTCTGGCTCTTTGCGCCAAGACTCTGCCTCTGCCCACCACCCCATTACAGATTGTCATTTAACTTACCAGCTGCTGATAGAAGCAGCATAGCAGCTTCTATGGAGGCTTTGTGGAAAAAAAATGTGGATCCCAAGGTTTCATCTAGGAATGAGGAAGGACCTTTGCTGTGTGCCCTTCCATCTTCTGGTACACGTGCGATAGGGTATTTTGGCTGTTCTCTGCACCCTCTGCCCTGATGCCCCCTCTCTGGGAACCACCTGCCATCACCTTCCCCTCCTCCAGCCTCCAGCAGCACGGGGACTTGAGCAGAATGCTTCCAGCACTGCTGGGTGCTGCTACAGTCAGCCATCAGCTTCTTCCATTTGCCCTGAAACCATCGTATTGTAGCCCATCTGTTTTACTGCCGCTGCCTAGGGCAGTGGCTGTATTCATCCTTTAATTACCTTAATGCTGTTTGAGTTTTATTTTGATTGGAGTGCATAAAAGCCCTAACTGCTAGGTCTGCTTGGCTGCTGCTTAAAATGTTTCATGATGGGTTGAACTTAGTTTCTGAAATGCTGTTGGCACTTACACTCTGAAATACAGCGCTGAAATTTTCTGTTCAAATGCGCTGTTTTTGTGGCTTGAGAATCTCACCAGCAAATAAATTACAGCTTTATTTCTGTAAGTTAAGTGATTTTTATGTGCATCCTTCGGGCATAGAGAAGGTGCTAATAAGGAAGATTTTTGAGACTGAAGAGGAATTTTCTAGAAGTTGTTTTTTGGGCACATAAAGGAGTCTGTTGTATGGGTCAGCAAGCGGCCACGTCCGCTCATCCTGCATCTCTCCAGGAGTTAAATTTTGATACATGCTGCTGCCAAACAAAGCAAGATTAGTATCTTAAAACACATGTTAACACTTACTGGTTAGTGCCTAGGCCATAGCTTACAGAAGAATGTTTTATACTTTCTTGTATCTTTTCATCTTTATGACTTAGACCATTCTTTGGTCCTGGATCAGTTCAGAAAACATGAAATTAAATTTCTTCTAATCATGTCTACATTTGTTCTGCATGGCTAAGAACTGGCCTTTTGCATAAGGTTCACCACCTGAGGTCTCACCTGTGTTCAATAGGGATGTGGCCAAATAAAACCAAAGTTTGGAGCAAGAGCTGCTGTGTCAGCAGATAGTTGATTATTTCCTCCCAGACAGTGTTAAACTAATCTCCAGCATGATGTGACAGAGCACCGTGCTGCAAGGAGGGACATACTGTAAAAGAAAAACAAAACTGAATTCTCTACAGGAAACCTCACAATAAGTCCTAAATTGCTTTATGGGGTTACCATGCATCGTTAAGCTGCTGCTGTTCTACCCTAGAGCTGGCTGATCTTCAGTTGGGAGAGAGAAAGAACCATTTCAAGCAGAGGTAAACATTTTTATTCTTTCTATAAAAGGAATACACAGAGACAAGCAGTCTAAACAGTTTGAGGCAATAGTAACAGTTTTCATATCTGCAGTTAAAATGTACACTCTGAAAGTACTACAGTTGTCCAGATTTATGTAAGGGATAAAATGGAGATGGGTAAGAAAGAAGGAAAATAATGAAAGGAAATGATACGTTGTAATGTCACAATTAGTCATATTTGTGTTTATGGAAAAATCTGAGATGCTCTCATAGTGTTTGTGTCTGTATGTGAACTTCTCCTAAATGGCTGTATGATTTTCTATTGGCAGAAGCACTTTTCTGTGCAAGCTTGTATTTCTGACAATTACTCTGTGCTTTTCACTTCTTAATTGCAGATGGTTCACACCCAAGATGCATAGTTTCCTTTTTCTTTAGTTTGTGTGCTTAAAGGAGGGCACGCTGGGCCCAGAAAGCAACGCTCCTGCCCCACTGTGACATTTCTGCCTGTAAAGGGGCTACTGCCGGCAGCTGCCATGATGTGACAGAGCACCGTGCTGCAAGGAGGGACATACTGTAAAAGAAAAACAAAACTGAATTCTCTACAGGAAACCTCACAATAAGTCCTAAATTGCTTTATGGGGTTACCATGCATCGTTAAGCTGCTGCTGTTCTACCCTAGAGCTGGCTGATCTTCAGTTGGGAGAGAGAAAGAACCATTTCAAGCAGAGGTAAACATTTTTATTCTTTCTATAAAAGGAATACACAGAGACAAGCAGTCTAAACAGTTTGAGGCAATAGTAACAGTTTTCATATCTGCAGTTAAAATGTACACTCTGAAAGTACTACAGTTGTCCAGATTTATGTAAGGGATAAAATGGAGATGGGTAAGAAAGAAGGAAAATAATGAAAGGAAATGATACGTTGTAATGTCACAATTAGTCATATTTGTGTTTATGGAAAAATCTGAGATGCTCTCATAGTGTTTGTGTCTGTATGTGAACTTCTCCTAAATGGCTGTATGATTTTCTATTGGCAGAAGCACTTTTCTGTGCAAGCTTGTATTTCTGACAATTACTCTGTGCTTTTCACTTCTTAATTGCAGATGGTTCACACCCAAGATGCATAGTTTCCTTTTTCTTTAGTTTGTGTGCTTAAAGGAGGGCACGCTGGGCCCAGAAAGCAACGCTCCTGCCCCACTGTGACATTTCTGCCTGTAAAGGGGCTACTGCCAGCAGCTGCCTATTGTGCAGTTCTGGGCTTTTCTGCCTCTGTTTTCTCTGCATTTAAGCAATTTCAAGGAAGCCTTGAACAGAGATGAGATGACTTGAGTATGAGATGCTGAGGAGATAGAGTGGGCTGGGTAGGTGAGTCCCAGCAGGACAGCATGGGGAGCTAACCAAAACATCACTCAGTGATGAGGAGACAGGTCTTGTGTGCAGATGAAGATTGCTAAGGCTGGGGGAAGGCCCAGTCCTGGAAAAGAGAGGAGGAGAGTGTGTTTGGGAGGAAAGAAGATGACCACAAGAAAGTGCTGAGAACTGTTGAAGAAATAGGAATTACTTATTTTCTTGACCGTTGGAGAGAGAGAGATGGGCTGGCAAAGCTCTGCCCTTAGAGAAATTGAGAGACAGATAACCTGTCACGTAGGGTCCATGTAGGTCTGTGCCTAACTAGAGGCACCAGCTCGTACAGGTCTATGGTAAGATGCTTGCTTTGAACATGAGTTTGATTTTCCTGTTGGCTCAAGAGTGAAAACTGATTCCACAGGGTAAAGAACTGTAAATGTATTTTCATGTGTCCTGGAGCTTTGTTTCCCCCCCGCCCTTTACCTTACGTATAACCTTGGGTCTCAGTGAGATTTCAAGCAATGTATCAATTTAAGTTAATCTTTTCTTTACACATACATACATGTTTATACTATGATTGCTCTATTTAGAAGCTTAAAGTACAGGTTTGGGCATTCAGCTGTTTCTTTTCTAATCTGTTTCAGGCTGGAAAATTATTAGATATCAGTATGGATTCAGGCAAAAGGCTCATCAGCGTCGTAGGATCAATTTATGCATTTGTGTTTTCCATAGTGCTTCAGACCTTTGGAGAAGAGCAGCTTTAAGCTGAATTGCATCTCACTTAAGGCAGAAAATACAGTTAAGATAAAACATGATGCACAGCTTGTAGAAAATGATTTTATTTCATCATGGAAACATTTAGTAAAGCTGAGATACTGTGCTGATGGGAGCTATAGAAAATCTAAGAACCGACAGCATAGAGTTTATTGCGTTAATTAGAATGTGGTGCAGTGTTAGTGAGAAAATATATTTTGGGTTCAGCATTTTCCGTGGGTTTTTTATCATGCCTTAAAGTGCTTTTTGGGTACTTTGGATGCCTAATTGGAGATGCTGTATGCAGGAGCCTGAACTATGTGAAAATCAAGCCTTTTTCCTAATAGCGCATTTCAAAATACTGATGATGTGTTAAATGGGACCACATCAATTAATCTTTAAAAACGGATAACTAACAGACTGGCCTGATGCTTATGCTCGTTCTGTTTTATCTTTGTGTGGTGGAGTGGTTTTAGCAATAGAAACATTCTTGCACAGAAACAAGCACTACAGTCAGTCTGCTTCACCGTTGTTACTGCGCTGTACTTGCTGCTACAGTATTTTACAGCAGATAACTTTTTTTTTTAAAATCACAATAGAAATGACCTTTTGTTTTTTCATTACCTCATGTGGGATGGCTGGAGGGTATTCTCACACTGTAAGGGCAGTAAAGCTCACCGGTAGATTTTCTAACAAAAACCTTGTGCACAGCTGCATAACATAAATCACTCCTTCCAGTTTCTGAATGTTAAATGTTTGTTGTATGAAAGTTACTGCTATTCTTGCCTGACTTAAACAAGGCTTGGGATTTTTTGTTTGGCACAAATATTGTTGCTTTTCAGTTTTATAATCATGCTGCCCTTAGTTGTAACAATTATACGGCTTGAGTGCAAGCAAGTATAGGTTAGACTGCCAAGATGTTTGTATTTTCGTAAGAGTCAGCTCATATTTTAGAAACGTAATGTGTGTTGTCCTTAAATTATTTATTTGTAAATTCAACTGGTGTGTATGTTGCCAAAATACAGACTATAACAAAAGAAATTTCATCTAGCGGGGTGAGAGTTGTCTTCTGGGACTAAACCCATTATTTTTACTTACAAGTTTTACCCTTTTTCCATGTGACATTGCAGTGCTAAGGATCACGTTACAATGCTTCTGGAATGAATCGGCTTGCACTGCCTTAATTAAAGATATCAAAGTAGGAATGAATAACCACAGCTGCATCTGTTGCTACTGATTTTCTTTCACTGCCATGGTATAGCACAGACTGCTCAAGGTCTCTGTGCAGATTCGAGGTGCTCTGGCCAATCCCCAGGACATGGTATTGCATCTGCAAGACCTTTCAAAAATCAAAACTCATCATATTCTGGGGGATGACAGTTTGACTAAGTGCTGCCTTAATAATAAAGTCATAGTGAATTGTATTTATAGAACCCACTTTTTATCATAAAACTCACAACCACCAAGGTAGTTCAAAGGACTGCACTCTCTTCGTGCATAGCACTAAAATACAGGGTAAAAAACTGAGCAAAATGATAGCTCAGGCAGGGCAGAGACTGTGCTGGGGGGGTCTGGGGGGGGGTCTGGGCAAGTCTGTGCCAATTAAACTGGAAAATATCTCATTCCACTAAGCTCTAATTTAGAGATATTTTGACATGACTCTAGGTGAGAGAGATGGATTAAATCAAGTATCTCAAGAATACAGATTGCTTATTCTAAGGGGAGGCCAAACAAAATCCTTTCCCAGCTTCAGGCTCAGTTTTGGAGGCTTTAAGGACTCTCAAGCGGAGATCTCACTCAGGCCAAAATTCAAGCAACAGGTTCCCAGATTGCTCGATCTTTACATAACCTCATAATAAAACCTAGAAATTAGAGTTTTGTTGGATGCAGCAGGTAGTCCCAGCGAGCAATTGCAAACAGAGCTCAGAAATGAGTGCTGCGGTGAGAAGAGGCTGCAACCAGCAAGGCTGGCTGCGTGGTTGTCTCACCTTGTGACCCTGTGGTGTAGGGAGTACTGAGTAGCTCCCACCAACTCCAAGGCAGATAAGCACAGCATCTTGCAGAAAGCCTCCGCACCGTGTAGCGTCAGAACTGAAGCTGGCCAGGGTGGTAAAACAGTGGATCAGAGACAAAGTTTGCAACAGAGCCCTGAGCTCAAAATGTTAGATCAGTTGTCAGCAAGTCATAAGGGCGGGAGAACTAAGAAAACACTGGGATTGATTTTATTTTATTTGAGAATTAAAACTTGAGATTAGAAATATGATAGCACTTTTAATACATACTGACTGCTTCCAAGTGCAGCTTGTTCTCAGTATGAAAAAAGCCCTCCTTTTTTCAAAATGTTTCATAGTACTTACTTAATTACTCTGATTTTATTTTAGTTGTCAATTTCTATCCAGAAGAGGAAAAAGCTAATGACAGGAATAAGTTGGATGAAAACCGATTTATCAATGTATAAATTGAGATTAACAAATAGTTCTGGTTTAATTTAAAAGGGAATTTATGGATATATGTAAAGCAAAATAATATACATTCCCCTTCCCCTCTCCCCCAGTATTTTGGCTTCTGATCTGCACATTTGCCGTTTTGCAAATGCGTTTCTATAGTTTTTGTTCTAGCTGGCTAAAGAAAATGCCTTTTCATATTTTCAGTTTAAATAAAGAGGGGGAACTTTTAGCAGGTTCTACACTCTGACAGTAAAAAATTATTTTAGAACCTAGGTGCAGTATTTATCTTAATAAATATGCACGTGCTTCTTCAGGGTTATTTCTATGTTAAAATGTTTCCAACACAACATTAAGATTTGTCATTTTTCTTTCAGATACTGATGAATACAGACCACCTGTTTGGAAATCTTACTGTAAGTATCTCAACAGATTATATTATTTTTTTCCAAGTCAGAGCTGAAAATGTTTCAGTTGGGTGTTTTAAAAGACTCATTTTTCTTTCATTAGAATGTGAGTTTAAGAAGCATCATGGGGTTCATTACTATTTAGAGATAGGTGCAGGTGTTTATCCTCAAGGACAAGTGAATGCAGATTATTTGGAGGAGTAGATTCTCTGCACCTTAGTAACATAAGTGGTCCCACTGCTGTGTGGGTCTGGCTTATATTGCTTTGGCTGCCTAGACCTGGGCTTACATAAACTCCATTTGTGCCTTAAAGTTGCTATCACTTGTAAACTTTTAGGGTTCCTGTGCTCTTGAACCTTGCATCACTAGGCTTGAGACTTGAGCTGGTCTCAAATAGTTTTCCTCCAGAATTTGCTGATGTAGTAAAATGAGAGCATTTGTTTAGCCTGGTGTGACAAATCACAGGCAGGTTTTTTGAAGCCCTGACTAGGAGGACCTGGTTTCCTACCAGTCTGGCTGCCTGGGCTCTGCAGCTCTTTGGGGTGCGTGCCCTGGCTCAGAGGAAGCTGGCCTTGCAGGCTGCCTTACTCAGGTGTGCCAGGCCATAGTCCAGGTGCATTGTCCTGACATCCCCCAAAATTAAACACCCGTTAAATTCCTTACATTTTTAAATACAAAAAATTTCACGTAAAAGAATGACTTGTTTGGCAGCGCTGGTGGAGACTGAAGAGAACACAAGACAAGTGGCAGCGTAGCAAAGCATCTTAGCTTCCCGCAGTGTCTCACCTCTAAATTCTGGTTCTCTGTAGATAGAAAAGTTAAGGTGTGAGACATTTTGAGACTTGAGGAAACACAGAAAGAAAGAAGAGTCTTCTGTTAAAAGCAGATTTTGAAAGCAGAATGTTTGTGTGTTTAACACACTTAGCAGTTTAGGGATGTCAAACAGACATTTGCATTTTCTTTCGTATATATTCCCCAGGCTTGGCATCTTCCGGCTGGCTAAAGGGATTTGCTCAAGCAACATTTCACATGAGGAAAATGTTGCTCTCTAAAGGCTGGGGAGATTTAGCACCTGAGAAAATGTAGTTATTTCAAAAAGGCTTCCATCCTGCAGTGAGAGATTCTTTACAATTGGAGATTTCGGTTTGGTCTTAGAGGCTTGGTGAAAACTGGGGTTAGAAAGAGAGCAAGTGTAAGAGAGCAGATTAAAGCATTTTTGTCAGCTAAAGTATATATAGTAGAATTAAATGAGCACTAGAAAAACAGCTTTTCTGTCACCTAGAGCAGTATTCTGTTAATGGCTCACAGAGGTCAGCTGTTTCTGTTCTGTCCCTGCCATTGCCAACCTGACACATTCAAAAATCACAGTTAGGTCTTAAAACTCATAAATCAACCTTCTTGTTTGAGTGACGATGAGTTACGTAGTCAAGATCTTCTATGCAATATGAGCATTAGATGACTTCTGTAAATGAGAACACGTCTCAAGAAATTTCAAAGAGTTTAGGCTGTAAGTAAATAGTCAGATATTGTGAAATCTGTAGTAAAAATTATGGCAAAACTGCAAATGCCTTAACAGTCTAGGAATGTCAGGGTCTCTTAAAATACAGTGATGTTAACTGAAGAAAATAGAAAGGCAACAAGTCTAAAAAAGGTCCGAACACTTTTAATTTGTCCATCTTGAATGTTTTCTTTAGATGGGTGACTTTGAACTATTTTTAAAAATTGCCAACATATGCAATTGCTGTCATGTAATTGAGATAGCTGGGACCTTGCTCTGCTTGTGAATCCGGTGGCAAAGCCTGTCTGTGCCTTTTGAATCATCATTTATTATACCCGTAGATTGTCATATGCCAAGTCAGCCACTTAATATTAAAGAATTTGTACACAGAATTATTTGAGCAAACTTTTTTCTTGCAGTGGAGGGCTACAGGATAAAACAGAGATTATTTGCTCCTTGGTATTAAACATCATTAGTCATGATTGCAGCACTTCTTGCTGAGATCTGTGTATTTTGCTCCCATTTGTAAGCATTAGCAGTGAATCACAGCTCTGTGCCTTCTGTGAACTCAGGAACACTGCCTCTTTCTTGGGTTTATTCCATGCCATAATCTACATCAGAAGGGTCCAACCTCTGCAATACCGAAGCTTCATTGGCAACGTGCCAGGAGCTGAAGGCTTGGGCATGTTCAAACGTGAACGTGTGTGCACCCACTCTCCTTCACCATCACCATGGCTCTAAGCCGTGGTGAGCCCTTCCCATGGTTCAGAACTAAGCCATGGGGTTTGGTCATGGGGTTTGGTTACCTTTCCACCTCATGGCAGATGAAGAGGAATGTCTGGTTTGACTTCCCTGACAATACTTACGGCAAGGAAACTGGTGTTGAGCAGTTTGAATTGCATACAACGATTACAGGAGGAGGAAAAGGCATCCTGTTTTGTAACTTTACTAGTCTCCTTGCTGTGCTTCTGCCTGGAAGAAGAGAAGAGGAATTTCCTTCCAGGAAATCTTTTCTGGCTGGCTTGAAGTAAGGAGGGAAACAGTTCTCAGTTTTTAGCCAGTTTCTGTGGAGCGTACTGATTGTGAGTCTCTGCTGCTCTTCTGTGAAATTCAGAGAAATCGGTATTTGCTCTGTGATTTATTTTTTTTTCCTTTAAACTTGACTACAGTCCACAGAATTAGATATAGACAAGGCCTAGTGCCATCAAATACAACTTTTACAATAAAATCAAGGGAATTTGTGTGCTGGGAAAATAAATGGTTGTGCAGTGCTTGAAATGAAAATTGCTGTTCTATATAGTCGTGTGCTGTTTTTCATCACTGGCAAAAATCATTTTTGTGATACCAATACGGAATGGTAGGAATTGATTTTAGTAACATCAGGAAAAACATTAGGTTTTGTGTTTGAACAAAGGGAGTGATTTTTTTCCAGTTTGTCTTATCATATCATTGGACACCTTGCCATTTTCTCCATTCTCCAGCTTAGCACATAAATATAACATTTGTCAGTGGAAAGGATCAAATGAGTCAAATCTCATTGGGTAGATCAATGTATGGTCTTATTACTTGAAGAAGGTGAGAGCACATGCTGTTAGACCTTGGTGTTATTACTAATGATTAAAAGATAATTTAATTTTAAAAGATTACAATTCCAAATGTCCATTTTATGATTTCTAGAGTACTATTCAGGTACTAACTTAGAGTCGACAGCCTCATTTCAAAGGCAATTTGTGAACCAAACTCTTTTTGGGATAGAAGTTGAAAGTCATTCTTTTGGCATTATGTCGGAAAGTCCACACATTAGTACCATTAAATTTACAACTGGCTTCTAAAATTTATTCTGGCTTGATGAGGCTTATTTAAAAAAAAAAAAAA